>NC_057813.1:693355477-693361011 GCF_018294505.1 Triticum aestivum
GGGGGGGAGTTGGGCCAGGCCAGGGGCCAGGTGGGGTGGGGCTTCGGGGGGGCTGGCTGGGCCGGGGGAAGGGCTGGCCCAGATGGGCCAGGGGAGGTTCCCTCCCCTTTTCTTCTTCCTTTCTTTTCTTTTATTATTTTTCTTTTTCTGCTTTCTGTTTTAGTTTAATTAAAATGCCAAAACATTTTACAAAATTTTGTGCACCCCACCATAATTAGGTTTGCTATTTTAGACAACCCCCGAACATTTTAGTTTTAGTTTTTGAAACCCTTTTTTTTTTTTTTGGTTTTGTTTCGAATTTATTTGTAGACCGGGTTCGAATCAACGTGAGGTTAGCCACAGTAACCGAGGTGATCACTGTTGCTTAATCATCCGGGTGTTACAATATCACTTGGGGGTGTCGTACCTTTGGTATAAGAGTAATAGACGTGTCATTTAAACCCAAAGGAAGATCCCCACCATTCAGAAACCCAAGCACTGCAGCTGTCACATCATTCTTCAGAAGCTGCCAATGCCTTTGGAAGAATCCCAATGTGTATCCATCAACTCCGGGTGCCTTGGATGGAGCCATTTGGAATAGTGCCTCATGCACCTCCTTTGCTTCAAATGGCCGGTCCAACAGCTGATTCCTCTTCGGTGTCACCTTCACAGTGACATGTTCTAGCAGCTCACTCATATCAAAAAAAAACCTTGTGAGGTATAGAGGTTTTGGTAGAATGACTGTATTTCCGCTTTGTCTTCCTCAGCGTCAACACGCACCGATCCGTCAGTTCTTCTAAGCCCACATACTCTGTTCATGCGTTGACGTTGTTTGGCTTGTGCTTGGAAATACCCAGTATTGTGGTTTCCCTCTCACAGCCAACTAACTCTGGACCTCTGCTTTAGCCAGATTTCTTCTTGCTTAAGCGCTTCTCAAAGCTTCGCAGCGTTCCTTTTCTCCTCCTCTGATGGGCCACGTCCTATGGACTTCCCCCGCAACTTTTCCAACTTCTTCTGAAGTTGTCTCACATTACGTGTAAGGCAACCAAACCCACATGCCCCCCACGGTTCCAATGTGCGCTGGAGTGCCCCAAGCGAATTTGCGATGCCCTGTAGACCCGGGGGCCGAGTTTGTTTCAGCCACGTTTCTGTGACAAGATTCTCATAATCCATATGAGTCTGCCATACGTTTTCATATCTAAACTGTTTCTGTCGACGTGCATGGTCATGCGGCTTGTCTCGGATTTCGGCAACAACGAAACAATGGTCAGATTCGACCGCACTAATGTGACGCACTCAAATGGATTCATAACACCGTCGGAAGGCTTCATTTGCAAAGGCCCGATCCAGTCTTGCCTTCACGCTATCACCTTCGGCTTGCCTATTATCCCAAGTGTAGGGTAGTCCAGACCAACCCAAATCTTGGAGAGCAACATCTTCAACAACATCTCTAAAGGCGCGCATTTGCCATTCTGGTCTGGCCGCCCGACTAAAATGCTCATCGCCATACAACGTCTCATTGAAATCACCCATGCACAGCCAACCAGAATGTGGCAATGCATACAAAGTTTTGAGGAACCGCCAGCTAGGGTGTCTGTTCTCCACTCTAGGCGCTCCATAGAATCCTGTGAATCTCCACTCCATGGAGTTTGTGTCCTTCATCCGCACCATCGCATCAATATGGCTGGAACTATAGTTTTTCATTTGTACATCATAGTCCTTGGAGAAAAAGAGGCCAATACCTCCTCTCAGTCCCTCACTATCCACCGCGAAGCATCCCATGAAATCCAACTGGTGCCGCAGATCTTCAACTCGCTTGGCCCTGATTTTGGTTTCCATTACGAACAGCAGGGCAGGAACTTCTTGCTTCACAATGCTGCGAAGCTCCCGAACTGCCTCGGGGTTCCCAAGCCCCCGGCATTTCCAGCTCATACAATTCATTGGGATCGGCAGGGCTGCGCCGCAGCCTCTGCCGAGTTCTCAGGTGTAGGTCTCTTTTTCTCCGCATCCCTCTCACTATCATCATCAGATATCTCTTGGCCTTCTCCTCCCATGGAAGTTCCTTCACGAATGACGCTGCCAGATGGGTTATTTCCATCGGTTAGGAGAAGCTGACGGCTTGCAACTGGCCGGTAAACCTGCTTTGGCACCTCCTTCCTCTTGTTAGTATGTGACTTGTTCTTTAATGGAGAGGTCACCTCAACATGTTCCTTGCCTGCATTGGAAGAGTTTCGTGATTCCCTCTGACTACTTTTACGTGTATTCTGTTCTTTGGACGAGCTCTCGCCAGAGATCGGTTTCTTCTTCTCTTCCGGTGCTCGGAGTTTGGGGCTGAACAGCAGCTCCCCATTCTCATCTCTCGGGCCAGGGTTGGGACAGAACAACTCCGAGTGCCCTAAGCGGCCGCATGAGAAGAAAAAGTGTGACACTTGTTCATATTGGATGTCATAGAGATCAGTTTGCCCTCTCTTGGCCGACGTTATCAAGATCCACCTCCTCAGTGGCTTCTTGACCTCTATGGAAACCCTTGCGCGCAGATATCCACCTACATGATCAAACTAGACGGAGGTAGCATCCTTGTCAATTTGTTGCATGATTAGTTTTCCCCATGTCTCATTGCGTAGGTTATATGGGAGGTTTGGAACCCTAGCCCATAAATTGAGTCGATTGAACTGCACCTCATCGGGCCGCATGCAGTCCTTGAATTCTGCCAGGATCACCACGTTCTTGCTGATATGCCACGGAGATCCATCCCAAATTCTATCACGATCTCGACGGGCGGGATTCAAATTCTGCCACAAAGGTATTCTCTCCCATAGATCGGAACTGGAGTCCTCTAGGGTTTCCCCAAGCCGGCCAAAGCGCATTGGTTATGGTCTGGATGTGGAGCAGATGTCGATGCAAAACCCTACCCGCCAAAAGCCACTTCTCCAGATTGCCTTCATCCATGTCATCGATCACCAACGGAGTCGTCGGTGATCCCATGTTTCCCAAGTTTCTCTTCGAGCTGAGCCCTAGCCGTCCGGGTGGAGGCTGGGTCCGAAGCCTGACCATCGCCGCCTGCAGATGTCGCCATCTCCTGCGGTGTCTCCAGTGCGCTCCGCTGGACTGATCCCGCGAGCGCCGTCTAGTTCACCGAAACCCTAATCGCCAGAGCTGTTTAGGTTTTCGCGAAAATCCCAGCTCTAGCAAAGTTGCCCGGCCGGCTTTCAATGCGTACGCACGTACACGTACATGTGTTTTTTTTTCCTTTTTGCGCCTACGCTACCACGCACCATGCATGCATGCATGCACTCACTTCGGTTTTCCTTTAAATAACTCAGCAATCCCGGTCTCTCCTGCCACATCAGCGAATCCACTCCTAAAAGGGCAACGGGGTTAAAAACTGTTAAGATTAATTACAAATGTAATTAGGGGAAATCTCCCCTACCCCAACCGCAGTCCGAACCGTCATATCCCTTCAGACCATATAAACGACATCCTATAACCATCGATGAGATTAATCAATCACTTTGATTCGAAACACGTTATCAGCACCTAGAACTGCCAGCGACAGCGAGAACAACAGAGAAAGAAAGAAGGGAAGGAGCACCTTGCCACTGTCTCCTTCTTCCTCCGCCTGATCCGCGAGGACGGCCGTCGGAGCCGCCTCATTGCCCATCACCGTCATGGAGTTGGTGGCCTCCGCCGTCACCGTCGTCGGATGCAAGCCATCCGCCGGTTCGGCCGCAGCGCCGCTGGACGTGATGCCCCTCCGCCTGATCCACGAGGACGGCCGTCGGAGCCGCCTCATTGCCCGTCACTGTCATGGAGTTGGTGGCCTCCGCTGTCACCGTCGTCGGATGCAAGCCATCCGCCCGCTCGGGCGCAGCGCCGCTGGACGTGATGCCCCTGGCGGCCACCGCGCCGCCGGACGCACTGAACACGGTGCTCACCGAATCCGCTCGTGCTCACAACTTATAAAGTCGACGGATTTTTCTTTTACTAGAAATTTCATTGTTGTCAGTATTGACATGTCGAATGGGACTCTCTCTGTCCTTGTCCGATTAATCCACTTCTTTTAAGATCTCGAAAACTTTGAATTTGAATTGAAGAATTTGATTATTCAATATTCGATTGGAGTGGATTCACAATAATGAAAAAAAATTATGATATGAGTTGTTTATTTCATAATCATTATCATTTCTAATTTCATTTTTAAAAAAGATAAAGAACCTATATTATAACTATAATATAATGTGAGTTCTGTGATTAATCGTTTGCTATGTCAGTATCTATACGTGTTTATTAAATGTATAAGGTATAAAACCCCTCTTTCTCTAATTTAGAATTAGAAGGAATTCCACTAACAACACAATGTAATTAACTCGATTCATTAGAACAGCTTCCATTGAGTCTCTGCACCTATCCTTTTCCTTTGTATTCTAGTTCGAGAACCCCTTGTTTTCTCAAAACAAGGATTTGGCTCAGGATTGCCCTTTTTTAATTCCAGGGTTTCTCCGAATTTGGAAGTTACCACTTAGCAGGTTTCCGTACAAAGGCTCAATACAATCAAGTCCGTAGCGTCTACCGATTTCGCCATATCCCCATTTCCCTCTTCTTTGAGACCAGGATTCCTTGTGTAATTTCATCCATCTTTTAGTTTTTTTTAATCATTGAGTTCATCACTCAACGTAATCTAGCAGTTCAGTTCGACTCTTTGAGAGACCTCGCTTGCTTATTGCAATTCAGAATTGAATTGATTCTATCCTTGATGTATTTGCAATTCAATCCGAATCAATATATCCAAAAGTTTTTATCTCCCCCACCTCCCGTCTTACTTTTTTAGTATTCAAAATTATACTATAATGCTTGATATTTATTCTTTTTTTCTAATTAGAATTAGCAATTTTATTTACTCTGACTCTATGTTCCCCTTGGTGAAATATTAATCCTCAAATTATTAACAAATAATAAAATTGACCCGTGGCTCGCAGCCGACCCGAGCGCCGCCGCCGCGCCCACACCGCCCCCTGGGTCCGCGCCTCCACCCCTCCTCCGCCGGCCGAGTGGCTTGTGCCGCCCGACGCTGATGCCCGCAACCGAGGCCGTTGGCCCGCCCGGCTACGTCCCCGTACCTATGCGCACTGTCGTGGACGCGAAGGAGGCGCTCGCCTTCATCTCGACGCCAACCTACGCCTCCGGTGTCGTCCGTCATGGTGCCAGCCGGAGATGGACGCGGGATCCAGCAGCCGCACGGAGAGGCGCTTCAGACGCCTCTTCGGGCACGTTGTCGCCGCCATCAGCCGCTGCCCCGGCCGTCGCGCCGTCTTGTGGGATCCGACAGGCCTTGTCCTCGCTCCCGCCCTACCGTGTGGAGTGCGCACCAACCCCGTCGTGGTCGCCTCTTCCTCCGACGAGGAGGCTCCCTCCGTTGTACGCCGGTGATCACCAGAGATGCGTGGGAGCCGGCGGCGCTCACTCTGCTCGCCGGCGGCTGGACTCCTGGTGCGCGTGACCACGGGTGGTGAGGTGGACCGATGGTGTGCGGTTCCGGGTGAGGGGGAACCTTATCC
>NC_057813.1:693361294-693365037 GCF_018294505.1 Triticum aestivum
CCGGCCAAAGGACGTGGCGGCCCATGCTCAGGCGCCCGGCTGCCTCTCTGCAGGATTTTTTTTCTCTGTTTAGTAGTACTAGTTAGTACTAATTATTCTATTAGTGCAATGTTAGACTATATCTAGTTTGACTACTTACATTCTAGTCCTGATTCTAGATTTATTCTAGTTAGGATTTATGTAATTAGGTGTGTTTATATTAGGCAATGGCTTGATAATATAAATAAAGTACCGAATTACATTTGGAAAGATTGACATGTTCCATGTGTTTACCACATTTCATTTTTATTGAACATGTTTTTGCGATTGAGATCATCTTCTCTCGCATATCAAACTTGCAAATTTTTGAATATTTCTCTCTCAGCTTATTTGGAATCACAAGGTAATGAGTTGGATCTACTGCCCATGTGCAGAATATCTCTATTACTGTGAGATCTGTATGATCTTCATTGTGTTATGTTCCCACAATTGAGGTTGGGCATTTTCATGTTATACACTTGAGTCAAGTTTTTGCATTCTTATTACAACACCATGATGGTTTTTAATTTACTCTTATGAATTAATTATCTCTGGCTTGCCCCTATAAGTAATCGATGGCTAACAATTTGAGGCACTTGCCCTCAATGGCCACAACTTACTTACGCGGGTCATGGACATCAAGAATAGTCTTGCATCCCATGGGATAGCGTGTGCAATCCAAGCCACGCCACCGGGACGCAAAGGACCTCAAGGGTAATGGTTTGAAACTCACTTCAAACCCTCAACCTGACACTTTCAAGCTATCACGAGACCCTATGAGCATGGAGAGCATGATGGTTGAATATGCATTTAATTAGTCCCTTAATCTCCTTAGTGATCTATTTATTTATGTCCATTTATGATGTTCTAATAAGAATATGATTATTGTTGTCATCATATATTGTATATCACAATATATTGTATCAGCACTTTCATACAAATTCATTTGTATGTATTCTATATATCCGATAGTGATTTTCTTGAGAATCTTCATGTCTATATATATATTTCTACGGGAGTCAATCCGATGAAAATGATATGTGCCTTGTGGACATATGCACCACAAACTCTATACTCAGGGAAGTTCAATGTTTCCACTCTCATTAAGAGAAAGGAGATATTTTAAAATCGCTAGAGGCGATGAGGTATTTGTTGGCTTAACTTGAGTCATATTTACTATCCCTGTGGGTACTCGAGTAACGTCGGGATGCTTCATTGCTTTCCAAGTTTAACTCGTACCCTACTAAGCTATAGAGATATTCGTCAAAATGGTTTCCATAGCGAAACTTATGCTGACAAGAAAGATAAATACATTCTCTTTACCATATGCAACGGATATGGCAAGCACATTCTCTATGTATCATCTGGATTGTACTACACATACTACAAAACCCGTAGCACATGTTGCGCCCAAGATAGTTTTCCAAAATGTCTTGTACATGAAAAACTTGGCATGCTCGCCTTGGTCATCGAGACATTGGGTTGAAACCGAAATAATCAACAATTCCGATAGTTTATGATTATTATGATGCTAAATTCTAACACCATTTGGATTTTATGTGCACTACAAGTGACACAGGGAAGCTAATTTTAAGGTTCGCACACCTTAAAGTCTACGCTGAACCACTCAGACTCCTTGAATGCATCAAGTTGAGGTAAGTGGCTCTTCCCATCCATTGACTAGACTCCTCAGGTATCCCATGGTTCTAAAAGACATATCTACATGATGGTCTTAAGTGTGTGCTTTATTCACACGAAACCATTGGCTCATCCTAACATTGATTTCAAGAAAATCGAATGGATAACATTGCAGAATTCTCCTTAAGTGCCTTCTCTATGGCCCTTCGATTGAGTTTAGCAATTTGTCCTAAGATCTAGACTCAAAATGGTATGGTAGAATCCTATCCAAAGAGTTAAGCTCAATGCATTATCTTTACTTTGGAAGTGCAACTTGCCAACTTTACGTTGGAGTCATGCAGTATTACACGCTCATGACAAAACTGCATAATATTATTCCCCTCTATCTTTGATATGTGGATACCTACCAAGTATTTCCTATCTGCGGTAATTCGGTTGCATACCGATATCACCACCCGGCATACATCATTGGCCCCTCAACATATAGTTGGGATCTATGTGAGGAATAACTATATTTCCGTCAATACCTCAAGCCCCTCGCATGGGGAGTTATTCAAGGCCAGTGCTAATTCAATAAGGAACATTTCTAGGCATTAGGGGGAGATTTCAAGTACCATAAAGATTGTCAGGAAATTAGTGGAATGTTCAACACATTTCTGCCTCAAATCCACATACTCAAAGATCTGAACCATGCGTTTGGAGGATTTGCAACACATTACAAATAACCTGCCAGATTCATTTACTGACTATAAAGGTGTCGCACAATCCTACAATCTTGCAAAAGTACGCCTGAAAGAGTGGAGGTACCAACAAAATCTACTCCACTCCCCGTTCAAAGCAAGAGGGGGAGATGTATGGCAGAAGTAATCAGGATTCAGCTACTCGCAACCAAGTATATCAAGGCCTGTGAATCAGTAAATGCAAGTCAACTTCACGTTGGCAGACACCTAATGGGCAGTATACACCCAGTGGACGGGAAACCTCCACCAACCTAGGTCATAGTGCACACAATGACCGGGACATCGTAATACCCAACTCAAACGCACTGGGAAATCGCGAGCAATTGAAGGAAATATGCCCTAGAGGCAATAATAAAGTTATTATTTATTTCCTTATATCATGATAAATGTTTATTATTCATGCTAGAATTGTACTAACCGGAAACATAATACATGTGTGAATACATAAACAAACAGAGTGTCACTAGTATGCCTCTACTTAACTAGCTTGTTGATCAAAGATGGTTATGTTTCCTAACCATAGACATGTGTTGTCATTTGATTAACGGGATCACATCATTAGGAGAATGATGTGATTGACATGACCCATTCCGTTAGCTTAGCATAAGATCATTTAGTATATTGCTATTGCTTTCTTCATGACTTATACATGTTCCGATGACTATGAGATTATGCAACTCCCGTTTACCGGAGGAACACTTTGTGTGCTACCAAACGTCACAACGTAACTGGGTGATTATAAAGGAGCTCTACAGGTGTCTCCAAAGGTACATGTTGGGTTGGTGTATTTCGAGATTAGGATTTGTCACTCCGATTGTCAGAGAGGTATCTCTGGGCCCTCTCGGTAATGCACATCACTTAAGCCTTGCAAGCATTGCAACTAATGAGTTAGTTGTGAGATGATGTATTACGGAACGAGTAAAGAGACTTGCCAGTAACGAGATTGAACTAGGTATTGAGATACCAATGATCGAATCTCGGGCAAGTAACATACCGATAACAAAGGGAACAATGTATGTTGTTATGCGGCCTGACCGATAAAGATCTTCGTAGAATATGTGGCAGCCAATATGAGCATCCAGGTTCCGCTATTGGTTATTGACCGGAGACGTGTCTCAGTCATGTCTACATTGTTCTCGAACCCGTAGGGTCCGCACGCTTACCGTTACGATAACAGTTTCATTACGAGTTTATATATTTTGATGTACCGAAGGTTGTTCGGAGTCCCGAATATGATCACGGACTTGACAAGGAGTCTGGAAATGGTCGAGACATAAAGATCGATATATTGGACGACTATATTTGGACACCGGAAAGGTTTCGGGTGAGATTGGGACAATAGAGGAT
>NC_057813.1:693365917-693382486 GCF_018294505.1 Triticum aestivum
TTGTCGGAGAGGTATCTCTGGGCCCTCTCGGTAATACACATCACATAAGCCTTGCAAGCATTACAACTAATATGTTAGTTGTGAGATGATGTATTACGGAACGAGTAAAGAGACTTGCCGGTAACGAGATTGAACTAGGTATTGGATACCGACGATCGAATCTCGGACAAGTAACATACCGATGACAAAGGGAACAACGTATGTTGTTATGCGGTCTGACCGATAAAGATCTTCGTAGAATATGTAGGAGCCAATATGGGCATCCAGGTCCCGCTATTGGTTATTGACCGGAGACGTGTCTCGGTCATGTCTACATTGTTCTCGAACCCGTAGGGTCCGCACGCTTAAGGTTACGATGACAGTTATATTATGAGTTTACATGTTTTGATGTACCGAAGGAGTTCGGAGTCCCGGATGAGATCGGGGACATGACGAGGAGTCTTGAAATGGTCGAGACGTAAAGATTCATATATTGGATGATATGGTTAGGCCAAGGGGTCGAGCCCATGAGGCTTTAGGTCGGTGCAAAAGGAGTTTTGCGGAGGCCAGGGGGCCAAACGCCGGAGACCCTGGCGTCTGGCCCTGGGCCAGACGCCGAGGCCCATGGTGTGTGGGCCAGACGCCAAGGATTGTGGCGTTTGGTCCTGGAGTCCGAGTGGGACTCTTGCCTTTCGGGCAGAACCGACTTTGAGGAGGCTTTTGCTCCAAGTTTCGACCCCGGGGCTCAACATATAAATAGAGGGGCAGGGCTAGCACCAAAGGCACAACAAGTTGATCCACGTGATCTATTTCTTAGCCGTGTGCGGCGCCCCCAGCCACCATATTCCTCGATAATACTGTAGCGGAGTTTAGGCGAAGCCCTGCTGCTGTAGTACATCAAGATCGTCACCACGCCGTCGTGCTGACGGAACTCATCCCCGACACTTTGCTGGATCGGAGTCCGGGGATCGTCATCGAGATGAACGTGTGCTCGAACTCGGAGGTGCCGTAGTTTCGGTGCTTGATCGGTTGGATCGAGAAGACGTACGACTACTTCCTCTACGTCGTGTCACCGCTTCCGCAGTCGGTCTGCGTTGGGTACGTAGACAATACTCTCCCCTCGTTGCTATGCATCACATGATCTTGCGTGTGCGTAGGAATTTTTTTGAAATTACTACGAAACCCAACAGTGGTATCAGAGCCTAGGTTACTTATGTTGATGTTATATGCACGAGTAGAACACAAGTGAGTTGTGGACGATACAAGTCATACTGCCTACCAGCATGTCATACTTTGGTTCGGCGGTATTGTTGGACGAGACGACCCGGACCAACCTTACGTGTACGCTTACGCGAGACCGGTTCCCTCGACGTGCTTTGCACATAGATGGCTTGCGGGCGACTGTCTCTCCAACTTTAGTTGAACCGAGTGTGGCTACGCCCGGTCCTTGCGAAGGTTAAAACGGAGTCTATTTGACAAACTATCGTTGTGGTTTTGATGCGTAGGTGAGATTGGTTCTTACTTAAGCCCGTAGCAGCCACGTAAAACATGCAACAACAAAGTAGAGGACGTCTAACTTGTTTTTGCAGGGCATGTTGTGATGTGATATGGTCAAGGCATGATGCTGAATTTTATTGTATGAGATGATCATATTTTGTAACCGAGTTATCGGCAACTGGCAGGAGCCATATGGTTGTCGCTTTATTGTATGCAATGCAATCGCGATGTAATGCTTTACTTTATTACTAAACGGTAGTGATAGTCGTGGAAGCATAAGATTGGCGAGACGACAACGATGCTACGATGGAGATCAAGGTGTCGCGCTGGTGACGATGGTGATCATGACGGTGCTTTGGAGATGGAGATCACAAGCACAAGATGATGATGGCCATATCATATCACTTATATTGATTGCATGTGATGTTTATCTTTTTATGCATCTTATCTTGCTTTGATTGACGGTAGCATTATAAGATGATCTCTCACTAATTATCAAGAAGTGTTCTCCCTGAGTATGCACCATTGCGAAAGTTCTTCGTGCTGAGACACCACGTGATGATCGGGTGTGATAGGCTCTACGTTCAAATACAACGGGTGCAAAACAGTTGCGCACGCAGAATACTCAGGTTAAACTTGACGAGCCTAGCATATGCAGATATGGCCTCGGAACACGGAGACCGAAAGGTCGAGCGTGAATCATATAGTAGATATGATCAACATAATGATGTTCACCATTGAAACTACTCCATCTCACGTGATGATCGGACATGGTTTAGTTGATTTGGATCACGTGATCACTTAGAGGATTAGAGGGATGTCTGTCTAAGTGGGAGTTCTTAAGTAATATGATTAATTGAACTTAAATTTATCATGAACTTAGTCCTGGTAGTATTTTGCAAATTATGTTGTAGATCAATAGCTCGCGTTGTTGCTTCCCTGTGTTTATTTTGATATGTTCCTAGAGAAAATTGTGTTGAAAGATGTTAGTAGCAATGATGCGGATTGGATCCGTGATCTGAGGATTATCCTCATTGCTGCACAGAAGAATTATGTCCTTGATGCACCGCTAGGTGACAGACCTATTGCAGGAGCAGATGCAAACATTATGAACGTTTAGCTAGCTCAATATGATGACTACTTGATAGTTTAAGTGCACCATGCTTAACGGCTTAGAATCGGGACTTCAAAGACGTTTTGAACGTCATGGACCATATGAGATGTTCTAGGAGTTGAAGTTAATATTTCAAGCAAATACCCGAGTTGTGAGATATGAAGTCTCCAACAAGTTCTATAGCTAAAAGATGGAGGAGAATCGCTCAACTAGTGAGCATGTGCTCAGATTGTCTGGGTACTACAATCGCTTGAATCAAGTGGGAGTTAATCTTCCAGATAAGATAGTGATTGACAGAATTCTCTAGTCACCATCACCAAGTTAGTAGAACTTCGTGATGAACTATAATATGCAAGGGATAACGGAAACAACTCCCAAGCTCTTCGTGATGATGAAATCAATGAAGGTAGAAATCAAGAAAAACATAAAGTGTTGATGGTTGATAAGACCACTAGTTTCAAGAAAAGGGCAAAGGGAAGAAGGGGAACTTCAAGAAGAACGGCAAGCAAGTTGCTGCTCAAGTGAAGAAGCCCAAGTCTGGTCCTAAGCCTGAGACTAAGTGCTTCTACTGCAAAGGGACTGGTCACCGGAAACGGAATCACCCCAAGTGATTGGCGGATAAGAAGGATGGCAAAAGTGAACATAAGTATATTTGATATACATGTTATTGATGTGTACTTTACTAGTGTTTATAGCAAACCCTAAGTATTTGATACTAGTTCAGTTGCTAAGATTAGTAACTCGAAACGGGAGTTGCAGAATAAACAGAGACTAGTTAAGGGTGAAGTGACGATGTGTGTTGGAAGTGGTTCCAAGATTGATATGATCATCATCGCACACTCCCTATAATTTCGGGATTAGTGTTGAAACTAAATAAGTGTTATTTGGTGTTTGCGTTGAGCATGAATATGATTTGATCATGTTTATTGTAATACGGTTATTCATTTAAGTAAAAGAATAAATTGTTATTCTGTTTACATGAATAAAACTTTATATGGTTACACACCCAATGAAAATAGTTCATTGGATCTCGATCTTAGTGATACACATATTCATAATATTAAAACCAAAAGATGTAAAGTTAATAATGATAGTGCAACTTATTTATGGCACTGCCGTTTAGGTCATATTGGTGTAAAGCGCATGAAGAAACTCCATGCTGATGGGATTTTGGAATCACTTGATTATGAATCACTTGATGCTTGCGAACCATGCCTTATGGGCAAGATGACTAAAACGCCGTTCTCCGGAACAATGAAGCAAGCAACAGATTTGTTGGAAATCATACATACCGATGTATGTGGTCCGATGAAAGGCTTACAGCAGGTATCATTATTTTCTGACCTTCACAAGATGATTTGAGCAGATATGGGGATATCTACTTGATGAAACATAAGTCTGAAATAATTGAAAGGTTCAAAGAATTTCAGAGTGAAGTGGAAAAATCATCGTAACAAGAAAAATAAAGTTTCTGCGATCTGATCACGGAGACGAATATTTGAGTTACGAGTTTGGTCTTCAATTAAAACAATGTGGAATAGTTTCATAGCTCACGCCACCTGGAACACCACAATGTTATGGTGTGTCCGAACGTCGTAACCGCGCTTTATTGGATATGGTGCGATCTATGATGTCTCTTATTGATTTACCATTGTCGTTTTGGGATTATGCATTAGAGACAGCTGCATTCACGTTAAAAGCGCACCATCTAAATCAGTTGAGACGACACTATATGAACTGTGGTTTAGCAAGAAACCCAAGTTGACATTTCTTAAAGTTTGGGGCTGCGATGCTTATGTGGAAAAGTTTCATCCTGATAAGCTCGAACCCAAATCGGAGAAGTGCGTCTTCATAGAATACCCAAAGGAAATTGTTGGGTACACCTTCTATCACAGATCCGGAGGCAAGATATTCGTTGCTAAAAATGGATCCTTTCTGGAGAAGGAATTTCTCTCGAAAGAAGTGAGTGGGAGGAAAGTAAAACTTGATGAGGTAACTGTACCTGCTCCCTTATTGGAAAGTAGTTCATCACAGAAATCAGTTCCTGTGACAAATACACCAATTAGTGAGGAAGCCAATGATATTGATCATAAAACTTCAGATCAAGTTACTACAGAACCTCGTAGGTCTTCCAGAGTAAGATCTGCACCAGAGTGGTGTAGTAATCATGTTCTGGAAGTCATGTTACTAGACCATGATGAACCTACGAACTATGAGGAAGTGATGATGAGCCCAGATTCCACGAAATGGCTTGAGGCCATAAAATCTGAGATATGATCCATGTATGACAACAAAGTATGGACTTTGATTGACTTGCTCGATGATCAGCAAAGCCATGTTGAATAAATGGATCTTCAAGAGGAAGACGGACATTGATAGTAGTGTTACTATCTACTAAGCTCGACTTATTGTGAAATGTTTTCAACAAGTTCAAGGTGTTGAATACGATGAGATTTTCTCACTCGTATCGATGCTTAAGTCTATCTGAATCATGTTAGCAATTGCCACATTTTATGAAATCTGGCAAATGGATATCAAAACTGCATTCCTTAATGGATTTATTAAAGAAGAGTTGTATATGATGCAACCAGAAGGTTTTGTCAATCCTAAAGGTACTAACAAAATGTGCAAGCTCCAGCGATCCATCTATGGACTGGTGCAAGCATCTCGGAGTTGGAATATACGCTTTGATAAGTTGATCAAAGCATATAGTTTTATATGGACTTACGATGAAGCCTGTATTTACAATAAAGTGAGTGGGAGCACTATAGCCTTTCTGATTAGTATATGTGAGTGACATATTGTTGATCAGAAATGATGTAGAATTTTTCTGCAAAGCATAAAGGAGTGTTTTAAAGGAGTTCTTTAAAAAGAAAAGACCTCAGTAAAAAGATACTTATATATTGAGCATCAAGATCTATTGAGATAGATCAAGACGCTTGATAAGATTTTCAATGAGTACATACCTTGGCAAGATTTTGAAATTCTTCAAAATGGAACAGTTAAAGAAAGAGTTCTTGCCTGTGTTGCAAAGGTATGAAATTGAGTAAAACTCAAATCCTGACCACAGCAGAAAATAGAAAAAGAATGAAAAGTCATTCCCTATGCCTCAGTCATAGGTTCTATAAAGTATGCTATGCTTTGTACCAGACCTATTGTATACCTTGCTCTGTATTTGGCAAGGGAGTACAATAGTGATCTAAGAGTAGATCACTGGACATTGGTCAAAATTATCCTTAGTGAAATAAGGAAATATTTCTCGATTATGGAGGTGACAAAAGGTTCGTCGTAAAAAGTTACGTCGATGCAAGTTTTGACACAGATCTGGATGACTCTAAGTCTCGATCTAGATACATATTGAAAGTGGGAGCAATAAGCTAGAGTAGCTCCGTGCAGAGCATTGTTGACATAGAAATTCCCAAAATACTTACGGATCTGAATGTGACAGACCCGTTGACTAAATTATCTCACAAGCAAAACATGATCACACCTTAGTACTCTTTGGGTGTTAATCACATAAATGATGTGAACTAGATTATTGACTCTAGTAAACCCTTTGGGTGTTGATCACATATCGATGTGAACTATGGGTGTTAATCACATGATGATGTGAACTATTGCTGTTAAATCACATGGCGATGTGAACTAGATTATTGACTCTAGTGCAAGTGGGAGACTGAAGGAAATATGCCCTAGAGGCAATAATAAAGTTATTATTTATTTCCTCATAATCATGATAAATGTTTATTATTCATGCTAGAATTGTATTTACCGGAAACATAATACATGTGTGAATACATAGACAAACAAAGTGTCACTAGTATGCCTCTACTTGACTAGCTCGTTAATCAAAGATGGTTATGTTTCCTAACCATGAACAATGAGTTGTTATTTGATTAACGAGGTCACATCATTAGTAGAATGATCTGATTGACATGACCCATTCCATTAGCTTAGCACCCGATCGTTTAGTATGTTGCTATTGCTTTCTTCATGACTTATACATGTTCCTATGACTATGAGATTATGCAACTCCCGTTTACCGGAGGAACACTTTGGGTACTACCAAACGTCACAACGTAACTGGGTGATTATAAAGGAGTACTACAGGTGTCTCCAATGGTCAATGTTGGGTTGGTGTATTTCGAGATTAGGATTTGTCACTCCGGTTGTCGGAGAGGTATCTCTGGGCCCTCTCGGTAATACACATCACATAAGCCTTGCAAGCATTACAACTAATATGTTAGTTGTGAGATGATGTATTACGGAACGAGTAAAGAGACTTGCCGGTAACGAGATTGAACTAGGTATTGGATACCGACGATCGAATCTCGGACAAGTAACATACCGATGACAAAGGGAACAACGTATGTTGTTATGCGGTCTGACCGATAAAGATCTTCGTAGAATATGTAGGAGCCAATATGGGCATCCAGGTCCCGCTATTGGTTATTGACCGGAGACGTGTCTCGGTCATGTCTACATTGTTCTCGAACCCGTAGGGTCCGCACGCTTAAGGTTACGATGACAGTTATATTATGAGTTTACATGTTTTGATGTACCGAAGGAGTTCGGAGTCCCGGATGAGATCGGGGACATGACGAGGAGTCTCGAAATGGTCGAGACGTAAAGATTCATATATTGGATGATATGGTTAGGCCAAGGGGTCAAGCCCATGAGGCTTTAGTGTTGGAAATATGCCCTAGAGGCAATAATAAAAGTATTATTATTATATTTCCTTGTTCATGATAATTGTCTTTTATTCATGCTATAACTGTATTATCCGGAAATCGTAATACACGTGTGAATACATAGACCACAATATGTCCCTAGTGAGCCTCTAGTTGACTAGCTCGTTGTGATCAACAGATAGTCATGATTTCCTGGCTATGGACATTGGATGTCGTTGATAACGGGATCACATCATTAGGAGAATGATGTGATGGACAAGACCCAATCCTAAGACTAGCACAAAAGATCGAGTAGTTCATTTGCTAGAGCTTTGCCAATGTCAAGTATCTCTTCCTTTGACCATGAGATCGTGTAACTCCTGGATACCGTAGGAGTGCTTTGGGTGTATCAAACGTCACAACGTAACTGGGTGACTATAAAGGTGCACTACAGGTATCTCCGAAAGTATCTATTGTTTTATGCGGATCGAGACTGGAATTTGTCACTCCGTGTAAACGGAAAGGTATCTCTGGGCCCACTCGGTAGGACATCATCATTTGCGCAAATGTGACCAAGGAGTTGATCACGGGATGATGTGTTACGGAACGAGTAAAGAGACTTGCCGGTAACGAGATTGAACAAGGTATCGGTATACCGACGATCGAATCTCGGGCAAGTAAAATACCGCTAGACAAAGGGAATTGTATACGGGATCGATTGAGTCCTTGACATCATGGTTCATCCGATGAGATCATCGTGGAACATGTGGGAGCCATCATGGGTATCCAGATCCCGCTGTTGGTTATTGACCGGAGAACGTCTCGGTCATGTCTGCATGTCTCCCGAACCCGTAGGGTCTACACACTTAAGGTTCGATGACGCTAGGGTTATAAAGGAAGCTTGTATGTGGTTACCGAATGTTGTTCGGAGTCCCGGATGAGATCCCGGACGTCACGAGGAGTTCCGGAATGGTCCAGAGGTAAAGATTTATATATAGGAAGTCCTGTTTCGGCCATCGGGACAAGTTTCGGGGTCATCGGTATTGTACCGGGGCCACCGGAAGGGTCCCGGGGGCCCACCGGGTGGGGCCACCTGCCCCGGGGGGGCACATGGGCTGTAGGGGGTGCGCCTTGGCCTACATGGGCCAAGGGCACCAGCCCCAAGAGGCCCATGCGCCAAGAGAAGGAAAAAAAGGGAGAGTCCTAAAAGGGGAAGGCACCTCCGAGGTGCCTTGGGGAGGATGGACTCCTCCCCACCCTTAGCCGCACCCTTCCTTGGAGGAGGGGGCAAGGCTGCGCCCTCCCCCTCTCCCTTGGCCCTATATATAGTGGGGAAAAGGAGGAGCAATCATACCTAAGGCCTTTGGTTGCCTCCCTCTCCCTCCCGTGACACATCTCCTCTCCCGTAGGTGCTTGGCGAAGCCCTGCAGGATTGCCACGCTCCTCCATCACCACCACGCCGTTGTGCTGCTGTTGGATGGAGTCTTCCTCAACCTCTCCC
The DNA here is from genome assembly GCF_018294505.1 of Triticum aestivum. Taxonomy (NCBI): domain Eukaryota; kingdom Viridiplantae; phylum Streptophyta; class Magnoliopsida; order Poales; family Poaceae; genus Triticum; species Triticum aestivum. The sequence goes on from NC_057813.1 coordinate 693,374,679, forward strand.
TCTCTCCTTGCTGGATCAAGGCGTGGGAGACGTCACCGGGCTGTACGTGTGTTGAACGCGGAGGTGCCGTCCGTTCGGCACTAGGATCATCGGTGATCTGAATCACGACGAGTACGACTCCATCAACCCCGTTCACTTGAACGCTTCCGCTTAGAAATCTACAAGGGTATGTAGATGCACTCTCCTTTCTACTCGTTGCTGGTCTCTCCATAGATTGATCTTGGTGATGCGTAGGAAAATTTTGAATTTCTGCTACGTTCCCCAACAGTGGCATCATGAGCTAGGTCTATTGCGTAGATTCTTTGCACGAGTAGAACACAAAGTAGTTGTGGGCGTCGATATTGTTCAATATGCTTGCCGTTACTAGTCTTATCTTGATTCGGCGGCATCGTGGGATGAAGCGGCCCGGACCAACCTTACACGTACGCTTACGTGAGACCGGTTCCACCGACAAACATGCACTAGTTGCATAAGGTGGCTGGCGGGTGTCTGTCTCTCCCACTTTAGTCGGATCGGATTCGATGAAAAGGGTCCTTATGAAGGGTAAATAGCAATTGGCATATCACGTTGTGGTTCATGCGTAGGTAAGAAACGTTCTTGCTAGAAACCCATAGCAGCCACGTAAAACATGCAAACAACAATTAGAGGACGTCTAACTTGTTTTTGCAGGGTATGCTATGTGATGTGATATGGCCAAAAGGATGTGATGAATGATATATGTAATGTATGAGATTGATCATGTTCTTGTAATAGGAATCACGACTTGCATGTCGATGAGTATGACAACCGGCAGGAGCCATAGGAGTTGTCTTTATTTATTGTATGACCTGCGTGTCATTGAAGAACGCCATGTAACTTACTTTACTCTATTGCTAAACACGTTAGCCATAGAAGTAGAAGTAGTCGTTGGCGTGACAACTTCATGAAGACACGATGATGGAGATCATGATGATGGAAATCATGGTGTCATGCCGGTGACAAGATGATCATGGAGCCCCGAAGACGAAGATCAAAGGAGCTATATGATATGGGCCATATCATGTCACTACTCTTATTTGATTGCATGTGATGTTTGTCATGTTTATGCATCTTGTTTACTTAGAATGACGGTAGTAAATAAGATGATCCCTCATTAAAATTTCAAGAAGTGTTCTCCCCTAACTGTGCACCGTTGCTACAGTTCGTCGTTTCGAAGCACCACGTGATGATCAGGTGTGATAGATTCTTACGTTCACATACAACGGGTGTAAGACAGTTTTACACAGCGAAAACACTTAGGGTTAACTTGACGAGCCTAGCATGTACAGACATGGCCTCGGAACACAGAGACCGAAAGGTCGAGCATGAGTCGTATAGTAGATACGATCAACATGAAGATGTTCACCGATGATGACTAGTCCGTCTCACGTGATGATCGGACACGGCCTAGTTTGACTCGGATCATGTAATCACTTAGATGACTAGAGGGATGTCTATCTGAGTGGGAGTTCATAAGATGAACTTAATTATCCTGAACATAGTCAAAAGACCTTTTGCAAATTATGTCGTAGCTCACGCTATAGTTCTACTGTTTAGATATGTTCCTAGAGAAAATATAGTTGAAAGTTGATAGTAGCGATTATGCGATCAGTAGAAAGCTTATGTCCTTAATGCACCGCTCAGTGTGCTGAACCCCAAACGTTGTCTGTGGTTGTTGCAAACATCTGACATACACGTTTTGATAACTACGTGATAGTTCAGTTAAACGGTTTAGAGTTGAGGCACCAAAGACGTTTATGAAACATCGCGGAACATATGAGATGTTTCGAGGGCTGAAATTGGGATTTCAGGCTCATGCCCACGTCAAGAGGTATAAGACCTCCGACGATCTTCTTAACCAGCAAACTAAGGAGAGAAGCTAAATTGTTGAGCTTGTGCTCAGATTTTCTGAGTACAACAATCACTTGAATCAAGTGGGAGTTGATCTTCCAGATGAAATAGTGATAGTTTCTCCGAAGTCATTACCACCAAGCTGCTAGAGCTTCGTGATGAACTATAACATATCAGGGATAGATATGATGATCTTTGAAATATTCGCGTTGTTTGACATCGCAAAAGTAGAAATCAAGAAGGAGCATCAATTGTTGATGGTTGATGAAACCACTAGTTTCAAGAAGGGCAAGGGAAAGAAGGGATACTTCATGAAACGGCAAATCAGCTGCTGCACCAATGAAGAAACCCGAGGTTGAACCCAAACCCGAGACTAAGTGCTTCTGTAATAAGGGGAACAACCACTGGAGCAAGATTACCCTAGATACTTGGTAGATGAGAAGGCTGGCAAGGTCGATAGAAGTATATTGGATATACATTATGTTAATGTGTACTTTCTTGTACTCCTAGTAGCACCAGGGTATTAGATACCGGTTCAGTTGCTAAGTGTTAGTAACTCGAAATAAAAGCTATGGAATAAACAGAGACTAGCTAAAGGTGAGATGACGATATGTGTTGGAAGTATTTCCAAGGTTGATCAAATATCGTACGCTCCCTCTACCATCGAGATTGGTGTTTGCGTTGAGCATAGACTTGATTGGATTATGTCTATCGAAATACGGTTATTCATTTAAGGAGAATAATGGTTACTCTGTTTATTTGAATAACACCTTCAATGGTCTTACACCTGAAATGAATGGTTTATTGAATCTCGATCGTAGTGATACACATGTTCATGCCAAAAGATAGTAATGATAGTACCACTTACTTGTGGCACTGCCATTTAAGTCATAATGGTATAAAACGCATGAAGAAGCTCCATGTTGATGGATCTTTGGACTCACACATTTTTGAAAAGTTTGAGACATGCGAACCATGTCTATTGGTGTATATGCATGAAGAAACTCCATGCAGATGGACCGTTTGGACTCACTTGATTTTGAATCACTTGAGATATGCAAATCATACCACATGGGCAAGATGACTGAAAAGCCTGGTTTTCAATAAGATGGAACAAGATAGCAACTTGTTGGAAGTAACACATTTTGATGTGTGCAGTCCAATAAATGCTGAGGCATGTAGTGAATATCGTTATGTTCTTACTTCATAGATGATTCGAGTAGATGTTGAGAATATTTACTTGATGAAACACAAGTCTGAATTATTGAATGGTTCAAGTAATTTCAGAGTAAGGTTGAAGATCATCGTGACAAGAGGATAAAATGTCTATGATAAGATCATAGAGATGAGTATCTGAGTTACGAGTTTTGGCACACAATTAAGACATTGTGGAAATTGTTTCGCAATTAATACCGCCTGGAACACCATAGTATGATGGTGTGTCCGAACATCATAGTTGCACCCTATTGGATATGGTGCGTACCATGATGTCTCTTATCGAATTACCACTATCGTTCATGGGTTAGGCATTAGAGACAACCACATTCACTTTAAATAGGGCACCACGTAATTCCGATGAGATGACACCGTATGAATTATGGTTTAGAGAAACCTAAGTTGTCGTTTCTTAAAGGTTTGGGGCTACGACGCTTATGTGAAAAAGTTTCAGGATTAAGCTCGAACCCAAAGCGGATAAAATGCATCTTCATAGGACACCCAAAACAGTTGGGTATACCTCCTGTCTCAGATCCGAAAGCAATATGAATTGTTTCTAGAATCGGGTCCTTTCTCGAGGAAAAGTTTCTCTCGAAAGAATTGAGTGGGAGGATGGTGGAGACTTGATGAGGTTATTGAACCGTCTCTTCAACTAGTGTGTGGCAGGGCACAGGAAGATTGTTCCTGTGGCACCTACACCAATTGAAGTGGAAGCTTATGATATTGATCATGAAACTTCGGATCAAGTCACTACCAAACCTCGTAGGACGACAAGGACACGTACTACTTCAGAGTGGTACGGTGATCCTGTCTTAAAAAGTCATGTTGCTAGACAACAATGAACCTACGAGCTATGGAGAAGCGATGGTGGGCCCGGATTCCGATAAATGGCTTGAGGCCATAAAATCCGAGAGAGGATCCATGTATGAAAACAAAGTGTAGACTTTGGCAGAACGGCTCGATGGTCGTAAGGCTAATGAGTACAGATGGATTTCAAAAGGAAGACGGACAATGATGGTAAATGTCACCATTAAGAAAGCTCGACTTGTCGTTAAGATGTTTTCCGACAAGTTCAAGGAGTTGACTACGATGAGATTTTCTCACTCGTAGCGATGCTAAGAGTCTGTTGGAATTATATTAGCGATTACTGCATTATTTATGAAATCTTGCAGATAGGATGTCAAAACATTGTTTCCTCGACGATTTTCTTGAGGAAAGGTTGTATGTGATACAACCGGAAGGTTTTGTCAATCCCGAAAGATGCTAATAAGTATGCAAAGCTCCAGCAATCCTTCTAAGGACTGGAGTGAGCATCTCGGAGTTGGAATGTATGCTTTGATGATGATCAAAAATTTTGGGTTTGTACAAAGTTTATGAGAAACTTGTATTTCCAAAGAAGTGAGTGGGAGCACTATAGAATTTCTGATGAGTATATGTTATTGACATATTGTTGATCAGAAATGACGTAGAATTTCTAGAAAGCATATAGGGTTATTTGAAAGGTGTTTTTCAATAGAAAACCTGGATTAAGCTATTTGAGCATTGAGCATCAAGATCTATAAGGATAGATCAAAACGCTTAATGGTACTTTCAAATGAGCACATACCTTGACATGATCTTGAAGGTGTTCAAGATGGATCAGTCAAAGAAGGAGTTCTTGCCTGAGTTATAAGGTATGAAGTTAAGACTTAAAGCTCGACCACGGCAGAATAGAGAGAAAGGACGAAGGTCGTCCCCTATGCTTAAGACGTAGGCTCTTCAGTATGCTATGCTGTGTACCGCACCTGAAGTGTGCCTTGCCATGAGTCAGTCAAGGGGTACAAGAGTGATCCAAGAATGGCTCACAGGACAGCGGTCAAAGTTATCCTTAGTAACTAGTGGACTAAGGAATTTTTCTCGATTATGGAGGTGGTAAAAGAGTTCGTCGTAAAGGTTACGACGATGCAAGCTTGACACCTATCCGGATAGCTCTGAGTAGAGAGACCGGATACATATAATGGAGCAATAATTTAGAATAGCTCCAAGTAGAACAGTTGTTTGGAATAGCTCCAAATAGAGCGTGGTAGCTGCATCTAGGAGATGACATAGAGATTTGTAAAGCACACACGGATCTGAAAGGTTCAGACCCGTTGACTAAAACCTCTCTCACAAGCAACATGATCAAACATAAAAACTCATTGAGTGTCAATCACATAGTGATGTGAACTAGACTACTGACTCTAGTAAACTCTTGGGTATTAGTCACATGGCGATGTGACCTGTGAGTGTTAATCACATGGCGATGTGAACTAGATTATTGACTCTAGTGCAAGTGGGAGACTGTTGGAAATATGCCCTAGAGGCAATAATAAAAGTATTATTATTATATTTCCTTGTTCATGATAATTGTCTTTTATTCATGCTATAACTGTATTATCCGGAAATCGTAATACACGTGTGAATACATAGACCACAATATGTCCCTAGTGAGCCTCTAGTTGACTAGCTCGTTGTGATCAACAGATAGTCATGTTTTCCTGGCTATGGACATTGGATGTCGTTGATAACGGGATCACATCATTAGGAGAATGATGTGATGGACAAGACCCAATCCTAAGACTAGCACAAAAGATCGTGTAGTTCATTTGCTAGAGCTTTGCCAATGTCAAGTATCTCTTCCTTTGACCATGAGATCGTGTAACTCCTGGATACCGTAGGAGTGCTTTGGGTGTATCAAACGTCACAACGTAACTGGGTGACTATAAAGGTGCACTACAGGTATCTCCGAAAGTATCTATTGTTTTATGCGGATCGAGACTGGGATTTGTCACTCCGTGTAAACGGAGAGGTATCTCTGGGCCCACTCAGTAGGACATCATCATATGCGCAATGTGACCAAGGATTTGATCACGGGATGATGTGTTACGGAACGAGTAAAGTGACTTGCCGATAACGAGATTGAACAAGGTATTGGATACCGACGATCGAATCTCGGGCAAGTAAAATACCGCTAGACAAAGGGAATTGAATACGGGATCGATTGAGTCCTTGACATCGTGGTTCATCCGATGAGATCATCGTGGAACATGTGGGAGCCATCATGGGTATCCAGATCCCGCTGTTGGTTATTGACCGGAGAACGTCTCGGTCATGTCTGCATGTCTCCCGAACCCGTAGGGTCTACACACTTAAGGTTCGATGACGCTAGGGTTATAAAGGAAGCTTGTATGTGGTTACCGAATGTTGTTCGGAGTCCCGGATGAGATCCCGGACGTCACGAGGAGTTCCGGAATGGTCCGGAGGTAAAGATTTATATATAGGAAGTCCTGTTTCGGCCATCGGGACAAGTTTCGGGGTCATCGGTATTGTACCGGGGCCACCGGAAGGGTCCCGGGGGCCCACCGGGTGGGGCCACCTGCCCCGGGGGGGCACATGGGCTGTAGGGGGTGCGCCTTGGCCTACATGGGCCAAGGGCACCAGCCCCAAGAGGCCCATGCGCCAAGAGAAGGAAAAAAAGGGAGAGTCCTAAAAGGGGAAGGCACCTCCGAGGTGCCTTGGGGAGGATGGACTCCTCCCCACCCTTAGCCGCACCCTTCCTTGGAGGAGGGGGCAAGGCTGCGCCCTCCCCCTCTCCCTTGGCCCTATATATAGTGGGGAAAAGGAGGAGCAATCATACCTAAGGCCTTTGGTTGCCTCCCTCTCCCTCCCGTGACACATCTCCTCTCCCGTAGGTGCTTGGCGAAGCCCTGCAGGATTGCCACGCTCCTCCATCACCACCACGCCGTTGTGCTGCTGTTGGATGGAGTCTTCCTCAACCTCTCCCTCTCTCCTTGCTGGATCAAGGCGTGGGAGACGTCACCGGGCTGTACGTGTGTTGAACGCGGAGGTGCCGTCCGTTCGGCACTAGGATCATCGGTGATCTGAATCACGACGAGTACGACTCCATCAACCCCGTTCACTTGAACGCTTCCGCTTAGCAATCTACAAGGGTATGTAGATGCACTCTCCTTTCTACTCGTTGCTGGTCTCTCCATAGATTGATCTTGGTGATGCGTAGGAAAATTTTGAATTTCTGCTACGTTCCCCAACATTTAGGTCGGTGCAAAAGGAGTTTTGCGGAGGCCAGGGGGCCAAACGCCAGAGACCCTGGCGTCTGGCCCTGGGCCAGACGCCGAGGCCCATGGCGTCTGGGCCAGACGCCAAGGATTGTGGCGTTTGGTCCTGGAGTCCGAGTGGGACTCTTGCCTTTCGGGCAAAACCGACTTTGACGAGGCTTTTGCTCCAAGTTTCGACCCCGGGGCTCAACATATAAATAGAGGGGCAGGGCTAGCACCAAAGGCACAACAAGTTGATCCACGTGATCTATTCCTTAGCCGTGTGCGGCGCCCCCAGCCACCATATTCCTCGATAATACTGTAGCGGAGTTTAGGCGAAGCCCTGCTGCTGTAGTACATCAAGATCGTCACCACGCCGTCGTGCTGACGGAACTCATCCCCGACACTTTGCTGGATCGGAGTCCGGGGATCGTCATCGAGCTGAACGTGTGCTCGAACTCGGAGGTGCCGTAGTTTCGGTGCTTGATCGGTTGGATCGAGAAGACGTACGACTACTTCCTCTACGTCGTGTCACCGCTTCCGCAGTCGGTCTGCGTTGGGTACGTAGACAATACTCTCCCCTCGTTGCTATGCATCACATGATCTTGCGTGTGCGTAGGAAATTTTTTGAAATTACTACGAAACCCAACA
>NC_057813.1:693382899-693388920 GCF_018294505.1 Triticum aestivum
CCTTCCTCCCTCCTTCCTCTTCCTTCCCTGTCCTACTCCTAATAGGAAAAGGGGGAGTCCTACTCCCGGTGGGAGTTGGACTCCCCCCCTTGGGCGCGCCAACCCCCTTGGTCGGCCCCCTCCTCCACTCCTTTATATACGGAGGAGGGGGGCACCCCATAGACACAACAATTGATCCCTTGGATCTCTTAGCCGTGTGCAGTGCCCCCCTCCACCATAGTCCACCTCGATAATATTGTAGCGGTGCTTAGGCAAAGCCCTGCGACAGTAGAACATCAAGATCGTCACCACGCCATCGTGCTGACAGAACTCTTCCCCGACACTTTGCTGGATCGGAGTCCGGGGATCGTCATCGAGCTAAACGTGTGCTAGAACTCGGCGGTGTCGTAGTTTCGGTGCTTGATCGGTCGGGCCGTGAAGACGTACGACTACATCAACCGCGTTGTTATAACGCTTCCGCTATCGGTCTACGAGGGTACATGGACAACACTCTCCCCTCTCGTTGCTATGCATCACCATGATCTTGCATTTTAAGATGATCTCTCACTAATAATCAAGAAGTGTTCTCCCTGAGTATGCACCGTTGCGAAAGTTCTTCGTGCTGAGACACCACGTGATGATCGGGTGTGATAGGCTCTACGTTCAAATACAACGGGTGCAAAACAGTTGCACACGTGGAATACTTACGTTAAACTTGACGAGCCTAGCATATAACAGATATGGCCTTGGAACACGGAGACCGAAAGGTCGAGCGTGAATCATATACTAGATATGATCAACATATTGATGTTCACCGTTGAAACTACTCCATCTCACGTGATGATCAGACATGGTGTAGTTGATATGGATCACGTAATCACTTAGAGGATTAGAGGGATGTCTATCTAAGTGGGAGTTCTTTAGTAATATGATTAATTGAACTTAAATTTATCATGAACTTAGTACCTGATAGTATCTTGCTTGTCTATGTTGATTGTAGATAGATGGCCCGTGCTGTTGTTCCTTTGAATTTTAATGCGTTCCTTGAGAAAGCAAAGTTGAAAGATGATGGTAGCAATTACACGGACTGGGTCCGTAACTTGAGGATTATCCTCATTGCTGCACAGAAGAATTACGTCCTGGAAGCACCGCTGGGTGCCAGGCCTGCTGCTGGAGCAACGCCATATGTTATGAACGTCTGGCAGAGCAAAGCTGATGACTACTCTACAGTTCAGTGTGCCATGCTTTACGGCTTAGAACCGGGTCTTCAACGATGTTTTGAACATCATGGAGCATGTGAGATGTTCCAAGAGTTGAAGTTAATATTTCAAGCAAATGCCCGGATTGAGAGATATGAAGTCTCCAATAAGTTCTACAACTGCAAGATGGAGGAGAACAGTTCTGTCAGTGAGCATATACTCAAAATGTCTGGGTATAATAATCACTTGATTCAACTGGGAGTTAATCTTCCGGATGATAGCATCATTGACAGAATTCTCCAATCACTGCCACCAAGCTACAAGAGCTTTGTGATGAACTATAATATGCAAGGGATGGAAAAGACTATTCCTGAGCTCTTCGCGATGCTAAAAGCTGCGGAGGTAGAAATCAAAAAGGAGCATCAAGTGTTGATGGTTAACAAGACCACTAGTTTCAAGAAAAAGGGCAAAGGGAAGAAGAAGGGAAACTTCAAGAAGAACAACAAACAACTTGCTGCTCAGGAGAAGAAACCCAAGTCTGGACCTAAGCCTGAAACTGAGTGCTTCTACTGCAAGCAGACTGGTCACTGGAAGTGGAACTGCCCCAAGTATTTGGCGGATAAGAAGGATGGCAAGGTGAACAAAGGTATATGTGATATACATGTTATTGATGTGTACCTTACTAATGCTCGCAGTAGCACCTGGGTATTTGATACTGGTTCTGTTGCTAATATTTGCAACTCGAAACAGGGACTACGGATTAAGCGAAGATTAGCTAAGGACGAGGTGACGATGCGCGTGGGAAATGGTTCCAAAGTCGATGTGATCGCGGTCGGCACGCTACCTCTACATCTACCTTCGGGATTAGTTTTAGACCTAAATAATTGTTATTTGGTGCCAGCGTTGAGCATGAACATTATATCTGGATCTTGTTTGATGCGAGACGGTTATTCATTTAAATCAAAGAATAATGGTTGTTCTATTTATATGAGTAATATCTTTTATGGTCATGCACCCTTGAAGAGTGGTCTATTTTTATTGAATCTCGATACTAATGATACACATATTCATAATGTTGAAGCCAAAAGATGCAGAGTTGATAATGATAGTGCAACTTATTTGTGGCACTGCCGTTTAGGTCATATCGGTGTAAAGCGCATGAAGAAACTCCATACTGATGGACTTTTGGAACCACTTGATTATGAATCACTTGGTACTTGCGAACCGTGCCTCATGGGCAAGATGACTAAAACACCGTTCTCCGGTACTATGGAGAGAGCAACTGATTTATTGGAGATCATACATACAAATGTATGTGGTCCGATGAATGTTGAGGCCCGTGGCGGATATCGTTATTTTCTCACCTTCACAGATGATTTGAGCAGATATGGGTATATCTACTTAATGAAGCATAAGTCCGAAACATTTGAAAAGTTCAAAGAATTTCAGAGTGAAGTTGAAAATCATCGTAACAAGAAAATAAAGTTTCTACGATCTGATCGTGGAGGAGAATATTTGAGTTACAAGTTTGGTCTACATTTGAAACAATGCAGAATAGTTTCGCAACTAACGCCACCTGGAACACCACAGCGTAATGGTGTGTCCGAACGTCGTAATCGTACTTTACTAGATATGGTGCGATCCATGATGTCTCTTACAGATTTACCGCTATCATTTTGGGGTTATGCTTTAGAGACGGCCGCATTCACGTTAAATAGGGCACCATCAAAATCCGTTGAGACGACGCCTTATGAACTGTGGTTTGGCAAGAAACCAAAGTTGTCGTTTCTGAAAGTTTGGGGCTGCGATGCTTATGTGAAAAAGCTTCAACCTGATAAGCTCGAACCCAAATCGGAGAAATGTGTCTTCATAGGATACCCAAAGGAGACTGTTGGGTACACCTTCTATCACAGATCCGAAGGCAAGACGTTTGTCGCTAAATTCGGAAACTTCCTAGAGAAGGAGTTTCTCTCGAAAGAAGAGAGTGGGAGGAAAGTAGAACTTGATGAGGTAACTGTACCTGCTCCCTTATTGGAAAGTAGTATATCGCAGAAACAGGTTTGTGTGACACCTACACCAATTAGTGAGGAAGATAATGATGATGATCATGAAACTTCAAATCAAGTTGTTACTGAACCTCGTAGATCAACCAGAGTAAGATCCGCACCAGAGTGGTATAGTAATCATGTTCTGGAAGTCATGTTAATAGACCATGATAAACCTACGAACTATGAAGAAGTGATGGTGAGCCCAGATTCCGCAAAATGGCTTAAGGCCATGAAATCTGAGATGGGATCCATGTATGAGAACAAAGTGTGGACTTTGGTTGACTTGCCCGATGACTGGCAAGCAATTGAAAATAAATGGATCTTCAAGAAGAAGACTGACGCTGATGGTAATGTTACTGTCTACAAAGCTCGACTTGTCGCGAAAGGTTTTCAACAAGTTCAAGGGGATGACTACGATGAGACCTTCTCACTCGTAGCGATGCTTAAGTCTGTCCTAATCATGTTAGCAATTACCGCATTTTATGATTATGAAATATGGCAGATGGATGTCAAAACTGCATTCCTGAATGGATTTCTGGAAGAAGAATTGTATATGATGCAACCAGAAGGTTTTGTCGATCCAAAGGGAGCTAACAAAGTGTGCAAGCTCCAGCGATCCATTTATGGACTGGTGCAAGCCTCTCGGAGTTGGAATAAACGCTTTGATAGTGTGATCAAAGCATTTGGTTTTATACAGACTTTTGGAGAAGCTTGTATTTACAAGAAAGTGAGTGGGAGCTCTGTAGCATTTCTGATACTATATGTAGATGACATATTGCTGATCAGAAATGATATAGAATTTCTGGATAGCATAAAAGGATACTTGAATAAAAGTTTTTCAATGAAAGACCTCGGTGAAGCTGCTTACATATTGGGCATTAAGATCTATAGAGATAGATCAAGACGCTTAATTGGACTTTCACAAAGCACATACCTTGACAAAGTTTTGAAGAATTTCAAAATGGATCAAGCAAAGAAAGGGTTCTTGCCTGTGTTACAAGGTGTGAAGTTGAGTAAGACTCAATGCCCGACCACTACAGAAGATAGAGAAAAGATGAAAGAAGTTCCCTATGCTTCAGCCATAGGATCTATCATGTATGCAATGTTGTGTACCAGACCTGATGTGTGCCTTGCTATAAGTTTAGCAGGGAGGTACCAAAGTAATCCAGGAGTGGATCACTGGATAGCGGTCAAGAACATCCTGAAATACCTAAAAAGGACGAAGGATATGTTTCTCGTTTATGGAGGTGACAAAGAGCTCATCGTAAATGGTTACGTTGATGCAAGCTTTGACACTGATCCGGACGATTCTAAATCACAAACCGGATACGTGTTTACATTAAACGGTGGAGTTGTCAGTTGGTGCAGTTCTAAACAAAGCATTGTGGCAGGATCTACATGTGAAGCGAAGTACATAGCTGCTTCGGAAGCAGCAAACGAAGGAGTCTGGATGAAGGAGTTCATATCCGATCTAGGTGTCATATCTAGTGCATCGGGTCCAATCAAAATCTTTTGTGACAATACTGGTGCAATTGCTTTGGCGAAGGAATCCAGATTTCACAAAAGAACCAAGCACATCAAGAGACGCTTCAATTCCATTCGGGATTTAGTCCAAGTGGGAGACATAGAAATTTGCAAGATACATACAGATCTGAATGTAGCAGACCCGTTGACTAAGCCTCTTCCACGAGCAAAACATGATCAGCACCAAGGCTCGATGGGTGTTAGAATCATTACAGTGTAATCTAGATTATTGACTCTAGTGCAAGTGGGAGACAGAAGGAAATATGCCCTAGAGGCAATAATAAAGTTATTATTTATTTCCTTATATCATGATAAATGTTTATTATTCATGCTAGAATTGTATTAACCGGAAACATAATACATGTGTGAATACATAGACAAACAGAGTGTCACTAGTATGCCTCTACTTAACTAGCTTGTTGATCAAAGATGGTTATGTTTCCTAACCATAGACATGTGTTGTCATTTGATTAATGGGATCACATTATTAGGAGAATGATGTGATTGACATTACCCATTCTGTTAGCTTAGCACATGATCGTTTAGTATATTGCTATTGCTTTCTTCATGACTTATACATGTTCCTATGACTATGAGATTATGCAACTCCCGTTTACCGAAGGAACACTTTGTGTGCTACCAAACGTCACAACGTAACTGGGTGATTATAAAGGAGCTCTACAGGTGTCTCTAAAGGTACATGTTGGGTTGGCGTATTTCGAGATTAGGATTTGTCACTCTGATTGTCGGAGAGGTATCTCTCGGCCCTCTCGGTAATGCACATCACTTAAGCCTTGCAAGCATTGCAACTAATGAGTTAGTTGTGAGATGATGTATTACAGAACGAGTAAAGAGACTTGCCAGTAACGAGATTGAACTAGGTATTGAGATACCAACGATCGAATCTCGGGAAAGTAACATACCGATAACAAAGGGAACAATGTATGTTGTTATGCGGCCTGACCGATAAAGATCTTCGTAGAATATGTGGCAACCAATATGAGCATCCAGGTTCCGCTATTGGTTATTGACTGGAGACGTGTCTCGGTCATGTCTACATTGTTCTCGAACCCGTAGGGTCCGCACGCTTAACGTTACGATAACAGTTTCATTATGAGTTTATATATTTTGATGTACCGAAGGTTGTTCGGAGTCCCGGATATGATCACGGACTTGACGAGGAGTCTGGAAATGGTCGAGACATAAAGATCGATATATTGGACGACTATATTTGGACACCGGAAAGGTTTCGGGTGAGATTGGGACAATAC
>NC_057813.1:693388930-693396642 GCF_018294505.1 Triticum aestivum
GCCCCCAGCCACCATATTCCTCGATAATACTGTAGCGGAGTTTAGGCGAAGCCCTGCTGCTGTAGTACATCAAGATCGTCACCACGCCGTCGTGCTGACGGAACTCATCCCCGACACTTTGCTGGATCGGAGTCCGGGGATCGTCATCGAGCTGAACGTGTGCTCGAACTCGGAGGTGCCGTAGTTTCGGTGCTTGATCGGTTGGATCGAGAAGACGTACGACTACTTCCTCTACGTCGTGTCACCGCTTCCGCAGTCGGTCTGCGTTGGGTACGTAGACAATACTCTCCCCTCGTTGCTATGCATCACATGATCTTGCGTGTGCGTAGGAAATTTTTTGAAATTACTACGAAACCCAACAGGGCCCCCCCCCAAGCCCAATCCGAATTGGGAAGCCCCCCCCCCTTTCCTTCCTCCCTCCTTCCTCTTCCTTCCCTGTCCTACTCCTAATAGGAAAAGGGGGAGTCCTACTCCCGGTGGGAGTTGGACTCCCCCCCTTGGGCGCGCCAACCCCCTTGGTCGGCCCCCTCCTCCACTCCTTTATATACGGAGGAGGGGGGGCACCCCATAGACACAACAATTGATCCCTTGGATCTCTTAGCCGTGTGCGGTGCCCCCCTCCACCATAGTCCACCTCGATAATATTGTAGTGGTGCTTAGGCAAAGCCCTGCGACGGTAGAACATCAAGATCGTCACCACGCCGTCGTGCTGACAGAACTCTTCCCCGACACTTTGCTGGATCGGAGTCCGGGGATCGTCATCGAGCTAAACGTGTGCTAGAACTCGGCGGTGCCGTAGTTTCGGTGCTTGATCGGTCGGGCCGTGAGGACGTACGACTACATCAACCGCGTTGTTATAACGCTTCCGCTATCGGTCTACGAGGGTACGTGGACAACACTCTCCCCTCTCGTTGCTATGCATCACCATGATCTTGCGTGTGCGTAGGAATTTTTTTGAAATTACTACGTTTCCCAACAGCAATCACTATGGGTAACGATATTTCCATCAACTATATATTTATATATAGATTCTGGAGAATCATATAACCAGAAGTCTACAATTGTCGACATACATTTCTCAACTAGATTGCAAAACCTTTCAAATGATTCAGATCAAAAGACCATGGCCATGGCAAAGTGTGATCAACACTCGGACTGGACTCAAGCAAAGGGTATAATCTAGGTAGAAATGATCTTGCTCAATAATGGGAAGGTATTCATAAGCAATACCTACACAAGTTTTCTTCTGGAAACAAAATTGAGAACCAGGAGGTGGTGAAAAATAGAGCAAGTATTGTAGCACAAGGGTTCACGCGGATACCCAACTATTCTCCAATGGTGGAATCTCTTTCCGATAACTTATATCATTGGCAGTACCAAATCATCTATCTCTGTAGTTGATAGATGTAGTGATCACATATCCATGTGGATCACTAGGTTTAGACATATATGATTGATTTCCGATGGAATCTCAATTCTGAATCAAAATACAAAATGAAACATACATTGTGTAAAATCGGTAAGCCACCATAAGGCTTATTGTCGTCGGTACATATGGTACAACTGACGTAGTGAGATCCTTATATACAAGGATTTCTCCTACAATGATGATTATCCATGTTTGTATGTCTGCAATGACAACACATGTAATCTCTAAATGACGGAGTTTAAAATGAAGGATTTGGGTAAACCAAAATATTGCTCGTTACTACAACTTGAGCACCTTCATTCATACATTATGGCATACTATATTGTCTATATGCATAATATATTGGAGAAATTCATTGTGGACAAATCTTATCCATCGTTAACTCTCATGGTAGTTCATTCTCTAGACATAGAGAATGATCTATTTAGACCAAGAGATGATGGAAATGAGATATAGGGACTCAACGTTCCATAATGCCTTTGGATCCACCAAACACAATTGGTTGGTACTCAAAGAATATCTTTCGATATCTCCAAGGCATCAAACATCTTGTCCTGGTTTTTCATTTTCATAGAAATGTGAACACCGATATCATTGGATACATCGATCAGATCCCCACTGTGTCAGATCATAGACAAGCTTAGTGTTCCCACTAGGTGTGGTAGCTCCCTCATGAAGAGTCTTTGAAACAGACCTCATGGCTACATCCACCAACCATTATCTCAACGATAATGTCTCTTGTGTTGCCCGGATGCAAACAAGTTACGTAATAAGCAATGTCGATATATTGCATATCTTGCAAGTCAAATCATACGACTGATTTGTTCACGAAGTCTCTACCAACATCTACAATCTAGAAATATGTTCATGGAGTTGGTATGTGACGGCTTCAGAATTTGTAAGAATCAGGGGGAGTATCTTCCTGAATTGTTCTTGTTCAATGCATCATATTATACTCTTTTTCCCTTCATGAGTTTACTTTACAAGTTCTCATAAAGGTTTTTAATGAGGTAACATCAACACAAGATCATATGCCATACTTTCTGTTTTCCCCACAGCGATTTTAGGGAAAGTATATGCGGCATATTTATTGTCCTCTAAACTCTATGAGTTTTCTCGTATTGAGTTAAAAGAGACAATAACCATTATATGTTGCATCATTTTCTCCTTATTTTTTCCACTGGGTTTGAAGGAGTTTTAGCTACTCCTCATATTTTTCCCACAGGGTTTTTGGAGGAGACTTAATCAAGATGATGACAAGCGGTGATTAGGGGTCTCTTCTTAAGATATCCTTGTTTTATGACATCACATTATGCTATCTCTTTGTGAGTTTATGTTCCAGGTTCTCATCAAGTTTTTATGAAGAACTTTTTGGAGAAGAATCTTTTAAGATGATAGCCCTACCTGGAAGATCGTGAGACGATTCTACATGGTCAAGCGCAGATTAGGGGGAGTGTTAAGATTAATTACAAATGTAATTAGGGGAAATCTCCCCTTGCCCAACCGCCGTGCGGTTGCCTCCCGCACGGACGCATCTGGTCTGGAACCGATGTCTAGTCCGAACCGTCGTATCCCTCCAGACCATATAAATGGCATCATGTAACCATCGATGAGATTAATCAATCACTTTGATTCGAAACAAAAACATCCAATATTAGAGAGGACAATGCGTAGATTTCAGGGATTCAAAGATGAGGGTTCATTTTCACTCACAGGAGGGTATTGATCACGTCCCCATGTCTGCTTTTTTTTACAACAATATCTAACTCCTCTGCTGCCAATAGTTCCGGAAAAACGATCATCCATGTAACAAGCGCCAAACCTGGCTGATCCAGAAAAAAAAAAGGATCGCCGTTGGCACCAGGATAATCGATCCCCATGTCACCACCACCACCACCAGCGTCATCTATATTCATCTTTGGGTCAGTCCTGTTGACCTGAGAAGCGCCACCAAGCTAGCCAATCGGCGGTTTGTGTGTCTCTCCAGCAAGGAGATACAGAACACTACAGGAAAAAACTTATAAGCCGTGTATTTAATACACTCGGCTTACGCCTGTTTAAATTCGGTGTACCATAAGTCGTGTTCTTCATATTTACCGGATGTTTTTCTCGTGAGACTCGGCTTATAGGAGCGCAAGCCGGGTGCGCGAAAAATAGCACTCGGCTTATAGGCTAACACACGGGAAAACCGGATTTTCCTGTAGTGGAAGCAGAATTTGTATCAACTAGCGACACAACTAAACCAATTTCTGGTAGGTTCTCATAAAGTCGGGGCCAACAGCTTTGCAATTTCAAAAAACAGGGATGCGTAATTGTACAAGGCTTCTTTGCGCAAGGTTAATAATCAAGTACTACCATATTTTTGTTTCATTTCCGGAACAACAAAATTGCTGATACTGCAATGCGGTAGCGGAAACTGTAGCATTCAGAAATATCCGGTAACTAGCACCGTCACCAATCATATCAGTAGACAGTAGTCACCAGGCTATAGATAGAATCAAAACGAAAAGAGACAGAATTCAGACAAGAGGCATTCAGGGTTTCAAACAGCAATTTAACATCAGGCTGTATATAGAATCGAAATCGAAATCAAATCCTACGAAATCTGAATCACTGCATTGCATTCACCACCGAGTTCAGAGAAGCACTTCGCAATTCAGAAAAGAAGCCAGCTAACCAATAACCACGATACTAGCTACTGCATGAGCTCCTCTACACTAGAGAATCGACACGAACCCGAACGAACTAAGTAAGGGATCGATCTAACAACAAACTGATCAATCGTAGATTTGAAGCTTCTGGTACTCGTCGCCGGCGATGGCCTGGCTCATGATGGCCTCGGGGTTCACCACGCCGTCGTTCTGCAGGAAGATCTTGAGCACGTTCTTGGAGAAGCCGCTCACCATGGCGGCGCCGGGCTGGGTGGACGTCACGGGCGTCGACTTGGAGTCGCGCAGGTTCCAGAACACCACCTGGGGCACCGAGTCGCCGTAGCCGGCGTCCCTGAACTTGCGGCAGATGGCGGCGTAGTCCGTGTCCCACGACCCCTCGCCGTAGGGCATGCCGTTGTAGACGCCCCGCCCGCACGCCTCGCCGAACTCCATGTCGCTGTACACGAAGACGGTGCGGATCATCTTCTCCGGCGGCAGCTGGGCCTCCCTGGCCGTGGCGAGGATGCGGTCGAACACGCCCTGGAAGTTGGTGCTCCCGTGCCACTCGAGCTTGGCCACGAACCGCATCTTCTCGCGCAGCGTCTCGCCCTTGATCACGTGGATGGAGGGCCTGGTGTGGAAGGTGATCACCTTGCCCGCCCACGGCTCTTCGCTGAGCTCCGAGGTGAGCACGCCCAGCGCGATGGCCACCTCCATGGGGGTGCCCTCCATGCTCCCGGACACGTCGCAGATGGAGATGCAGTTGCGGAGGGAGCCCTTGGCGCGGAGGTCGTCCACCATGCGGCGCCACTGCAGCTCCGCCACCTCGTCCTCCTCGCCGCGGTAGGCCGCGGCGGCGATCTCGTGCGGCAACACCGCGCCCGCCGCGATCTTGGCCTTGCCGGCCTCCACGTCCTCGAGGTACTTGGCGAAGCGCTCCTCGTCGTGCTTCTGGAACAGGGCCTTGTAGCGGCGCATGGCCACCGAGGCGACGCGGGCGTAGGGCAGCTCGTCCCACCGCTGCGCGCACATGTAGACCTCCGGGAGCTCCAGGGCCTTGCGGATCGGCACCAGGACCTCGCGGCGGAGGCGGCGGAGGACGCGGTAGCTGTAGTGCTCGTCGGAGAGCTCGGCGTACTCGGGGTCGGAGTCGCGCGGGAAGAGGCGGCAGGCGATGGCCTCGCAGAGCATCGTGGCGCGGTCGAAGGACGAGCCCGGCGTGGGGCACCACTTGGCGGCGAGCCCGATCTTCCTCTTCTTGCCGCCGGGGGCCATCTGCTTCATGTCGGAGGCGAGCAGGGCGGCGAAGAAGTCGGCCACGGCGTCGAACAGGAAGCGGTAGGCGCGGTCGCCGTAGTAGGTCTCGAGCGACTGCACGGCGAGCTTGGCCATGGTCCGGACCTTCTTCGGCACGCCCCGCTTGGCGGCCTTCTTCTGATCGACCTCCATGGCCTCCGTCTTCTGCTCCGCCACGGCCGCCGCCTCCGTGACGGACCTGGTGGCGGCTTCGCGGGCGCGCTTGCGGCCGGCGAGCCTGGCGCGGAGGCCGACCCGCTGCTCGGCGAGCTGCTTGCCCTCCCTGCGCGCCTTGTCGGCGGCGGCGCCCTCCTTGGCGACCTTGCGCACGTCCTGGCCGCGGACGAGGCGGAAGAGCAGCTCGGGGAAGTCCTTGAGGTAGCCGAACTCGGCGAGCGCGGCGACGTTGCAGGCGAGCGTGCGCGGGTGGTGGTCGTGCATCCAGAGCGCGGCGGCGTAGAAGCCCTCCCTGTCCGACTTGCCGGTGCCGCGCACGCCGCGGAGGTTGTAGGCGAGCTTGAGCGCCGTGAGCGGGTCGCGGGCCCAGGCGGCGGCGAGGAGCTCGCGCACGCGCTCTGCGGGCGTGGACGGGACAACGTGGAAGAAGAAGTCGACGCAGGGGTCGCCCGAGTTGGCGTACGTGGCGTTGCAGTTCTCCGTGCGCGCCCGCCGCGGGACCAGCGCCGCCTTGGCCTCGGCCGCGGACGGCGCGTTGAAGGCCGCGTCGAGGAGGTCCAGGAACGGGTGCGACTCCGGGGCGTCGTCTGCGGGCGAGGGCCGCGCGGCGCGGACAAGGGGCGGGCCCAGGAGGAGGCGCGGCGCGGCGGCTGCGGCGGGGCCCGTCTCCGTCGCCATGGCTGGCTGGGTGGGTGGGTGCTAAGGTTTGGAGGTCGAGGATTCGAGGCGGGTGGCGGGTTTGGTTTTCGTGGCGGTGGAAGATGCGATCCGAGGCTGAGAGATTTGGTATTAATAGCAGGGAGGGTTAAGTCGGTATCTCATGGCTTAGGGCGGTGCCGGATTGAGTTACGGCCCAAATTCACGTCGGGTTAGGAAAAGGAAACCTTTCCCTGCGTGCTGCTTCCGGACTCCTCTGTTTTCTGTAAAAGCAGAGTACATATATATACTGTATTTCTTGTTTTTTTTTTGCGGGTACATTTATATTTCTTACGAATGATCCGAGATCCAGATGGAGATGTCTGCTTTTGCATGCATATAAATGGGAAGATAGTGCCAAGTTTCTTTCTTAGAAAGAGGAATTTTGAAACAATTTATGAGAATGTGATTACAAGATTATCAAACAAATACTGTTAACGAGGGTGCATAAATTGTAAGTCTGATGCCGAAAGGGCGAGCATGGGCGTGATAGCGAGCAACCGTAAGGTGCTTTTCTCGGTACTAGTGGTTGGAGCTTCCTGATCAGCAGCCTTATTGCTGACTGTTCAAAGAACGCTTTCGTTTGAATAAAAGCTCTAAATTCCCTGCAAAAAAAAGGTGCTTTTCTCGGTACTAGTGGTTGGAGTCTGCTTGAGAGCGTTCCTTTGCGTTGTCATCTTGGCTGTGTACATTAGGTTGGCTTGTGCTGGTGTTATGTTGCCTCTGTATATTGGGTTGACTTATTTGTTATTGTACTTGTTTTGACTTGGCTGAATGTTCTGATAACCATGCAAAAATGTGTTCAAAACCTCGACAGTAAGCAAATTGAAGAACTCTGACTCATTTGAGCCATGTCTCCTAGGCTGGAAGGGAGCATGCTATAACTAAATTACCCCACCAAGCCCCTTTTTCATGGCTTAGTTGTTATATAATGAATAAGTCATGCAGTTCATACCATAACAAGTGTATCAGCTCAAACATAATTTAGTTAGGGAGCATGGTTCATACCAAAGTACAAAGGTGCCAAACTGAGACAAACTATTAGCTAGCATATCACCAAGTTCATTAATCACACTAAGCATCACATCAAACAAGTTCCTCAATTACATCAAAGTAACCACAAGGATCAAAGAGGTACTATGTTTCTGTTCATGCAGCATCCTCATACTCTCAGCCATCAATTGTTGCCCAGGAACACCTGCTGCGCAGGAGGTTATTATGAAATCAAAAAGACAGATATTTTTAACATCGCCCGACAGTGTTTCTTCTGGTCTGGGTAGTCCAAGTTTGGTTCGTGCCATTTTCAGAGGTAGATAAGATGAGAAGTTGAATGATTTGTTTAAAATGTATAGACCTATACGCATCATACATAATAAAAATATATCGGAATCTCCGCACATAGCTCTTCTAACCATTGTTAATCTCTCTAGGTTGACGGTTACAAGGATATTCTTGAAGGGGAT
>NC_057813.1:693396652-693396864 GCF_018294505.1 Triticum aestivum
ATATATATAAATATATATATATATATATATATATATATATATATATATATATATATATATATATATATATATATATATATATATATATATATATATATATATATATATATATATATATATATATATATATATATATATATATATATATATATATATATATATATATATATATATATATATATATATATATATATATATATATTTATATATAT
>NC_057813.1:693397146-693414003 GCF_018294505.1 Triticum aestivum
TATACATACATATATATATATATATGCGGTTGCATGAGTAGCTGGAACGGACAACACTTGAAAACTCTAATTCATAAAATGCCCCATATTTTCTCTGCTACTACCAAAACGCCCCATCTTTCTCTTCAAATGATCAAACACAACATCGCAACTTTTGCAATTGATAAAATGCCACAGACTACAGTTGCTCACATTTCTGTCTTAAATGACAGAAATGGCTTGGACGAAGACACCAAAATAACAGAAGAATTTCAGCATATGTCATCTTGTCAGATGCAAAAAAATCAAATTTTGGCCAAAAACTTGGACTACCCAGAAAAAACTGACAAGAATACAAAAAAATACCTATATAAAAAGCACCACTTAGACTGGATAATATTGATGTACATCACACAACAATATTAATCTGTTTTAATCAAATAACTGAATCCACTGCTGACATATTGTTATATGTGTGGAATAGCATAATCTGTTGTTTAAATACATGTGCCCTTCTTCTTCCTGTATTCTCTTTCTTCTTCAAGGATTGGAAACATGATTATAGCCTGCTTGCTGATTCTACTTGTTGGTCACCCCGTTAACAGTTCAGTTATTGAAATGGTACTCAATAAAAAATAATTGTATGTAGAGAATGTTGTACCTCATGGATGAAAAGTTAATGTGGCACTTAATTGATGAAAAGTCAGTTAGTTATCCAGTTAAAATGCTATATTTTTCTTCAATTATATTCTTCTGGTATTTTTTTTCTTACCATGCATTAGTTAGTTGTTGCAATTTTTTGCAAGATGAAGCCAATTGCTATAAGTTTAGTAGCTTTATGATCCATTGTAGTTCATAAAAAAGGTAGTTCAGACTATTCAGGGTTATAACGAATGCATAAAATTATTATTATGTTGCCTCCAAATTTCCTGTAGTGGTCTGTCATCATTGTAGATACTAGTCAAATGCCCCGCGCGTTGCTGCGCGAGTTTGTATGAAATAAAAACTGGGCTGAACTAATCAACCTAGCTAGTGTCTTTACAGTTTCTCCTATAGAAAGATAATTTGTTTATCAATATCTTGTAAATAAATAATAAATATACATCTGTATGTATAAGTGCAAATTTGTGTCACAAGGCAAAAGAAAACAAAACAAAATATGCATGCATGTGTCAATTTCTTCCATAGAGCACTGGAGTATCTGTTCATGCATGCATCGACTTTTGTTTTGTTGATTTAATTACTCTTTAGGCATCAGTTACTACATACATTTGCGTGCATGCGTCTGCGTGTAGTTGGTGTAGTGGTTCTTAGTGTGTACATCTGATGGTTATTGTAGAGTGATCTAGTATATCCAACGGCTAAACTAATTGTGACGATGTGGCTCAAGGAGAAGCGAGAGAATTCCTAGTAGTGGGGGCTAGCTATTTAGTTATAGAAGTGCATGCGTCTGCATGTAGTTGGTGTAGTGGTTCTTAGTGTGTAGATCTGATGGTTATTGTAGAGTGATCTAGTATATCCAACAGCTAAATTAATTGTGACGATGTGGCTCAAGGAGAAGCGAGAGAATTCCTAGTAGTGGGGGCTAGCTATTTAGTTATAGAAGATTAATGGGGTAGGCAACGTAGTTTGTCTTGGTGTTGCGGAGACGGTGAAGCTCTGCAATATGGATGTTTCTGCAAACCTCTGTCATACCCAAGAAGTTGGCCGACCATTTGTCAATCCCAAATCCCTCATCCTAGATCCATTTGATTCTTAGCACTGGACAAAGGCATCATCTATCTCCTATGGCTATTAAGCCCATCATCCCATGTGACGGTTTCTGAACTAGGGGGTGCCAACATATGTGACCTACAGTCCATGGGTGATAACCCACAAGTATATGGGATCAATTGTAGTCTTTCTTGATAAGTAAGAGCGTCAAATCCAACGAGGAGCTAAAGGTAGAATCAATATTCCCCGCTAGTTCTATCGACCATCGATACAACCCTGCGCACATTTTACGTTCACTTTACCTAGAACAAGAATAAAACTAGAAGTACTTTGTAGGTGTAAAGGGATAAGTTTGCGAGATAATAAGGAACCAGAAAATAAAAGTTAGGTATTGTTCTAACAAAAGCATTGTTCAAGAAATCTTCTGATTCAACGATTTATCGCTACTCATGGAGTGACCAATAAGATTATGCCTTATCTTCACTGTTTATCATTTGGGCCTATTTATTACTCTGACAAGCAATTTATCAGGAATCTACCGTTAAATCAGGCCTATTCCTAACATTATATTTGCGGAAACTATTTTTATTTGTGTTTTGTGGACCTTGTTTTGCAATATTTACTATTGTCCTATTTTGTTTGTCATTATAAGAGGATTCAAAGGCTAGGAATCAAGGTAACACTTCTATGCAATGTTGTATTTATGTTGAATATAGCATATTTTAGTGTTGGGAACCTGAGATTTGCAAAAATGTCCGATTAATAGTGGACCGATAAAATCGATTAATCAACCGATTTCTGATTAATCTCTAATCCCCAGCTATCCGAGATGCTAACGATAAGGGATATCCTAGTACAATTAGGTTAGTGTAGCGAGTGTGAAAAAAGTGGTGGTAGGATTTGCGAAATTGTCCCTAAGCAATTAGCTAAGTTAGTAGATCGATATGCAAGTTATGTGGGAGAGGCCACTGCTAGCATGTCATCCCTTACTTGGAATTCTATGCACTCATGTTTGGAAGTACTAGCAAGCATTCGCAACTACCAAAGTTCATTAAGGTAAAACCCAACCATAGCATTAAGATATATTGGCCCCCCTTTAATCCCGTATGAATTAATTTCTATGGTAGGAAGAAGCTTCTGTCACTCTTGCCCTCCAATGCATAGTCCTATGAACATACAACTAACTCGATGATGTGATTCACTGTAGGATCGGAAGTATGTCTAGAGGGGGGTGATTAGACTACTTGACCAATTAAAAATTATGCATTTTCCCAATTTTAGTCTTTGGCAGATTTTAGCTAACTTAGCACAAGTCAAGCAATCTCCACATCAAGGAAGCATGCAAAGAGTATATGAGCAGCGGAAAGTAAAGCATGTAACTTGCAAGAATGTAAAGGGAAGGGTTTGGAGATTTCAAACGCAATTTGGAGACACGGTGATTTTTAAGCCGTGGTTCCGATGTAAAGGGAAGGGTTTGGAGATTTCAAACGCAATTTGGAGACACGGTGATTTTTAAGCCGTGGTTCCGATAGGTGGTGCTATCGTACATCCATGTTGATGGAGACTTCAACCCACGAAGGGTAACGGTTGCGCGAGTTCACGGAGGGCTCCACCCACGAAGGGTCCACGAAGAAGCAACCTTGTCTATCCCACCATGGTCGTCGCCCACGAAGGACTTGCCTCACTAGCGGTAGATCTTCACGAAGTAGGCGGTCTCCTTGCCCTTAAAAACTCCTTGCTTCAACTCCACAATCTTGTCGGAGGCTCCCAATTGACACCTAGCCAATCTAGGAGACACTACTCTCCAAGAAGTAACAAATGGTGTGTTGATGATGAACTCCTTGCTCTTGTGCTTCAAATGATAGTCTCCCCAACACTCAACTCTCTCTCATAGGATTTGGATCTGGTGGAAAGAATATTTGAGTGGAAAGCAACTTGGGGAAGGCTAGAGATCAAGATTCATATGGTAGGAATGGAATATCTTGACCTCAACACATGAGTAGGTGGTTCTCTCTCAGAAATGGTAAGTTGGAAGTGTAGGTTCGTTCTGATGGCTCTCTCCACGAATGAAGAGGAGGTGGAGGGGTATATATAGCCTCCACACAAAATATAACCGTTACACACAATTTACCAATCTCGGTGGGACCGAATCAACAAACTCGGTCAGACCGATTTAGTAAACCTAGTGACCGTTAATGATTTCGGTGGGACCGACATGCAACTCGGTAGGACCGATATGGTTAGGGTTAGGGCATAACGTAATCTCGGTGAGACCGATTACACAAACTCAGTGAGACCGATTTTGGTAATAAGCTAACTAGAGAGTTGGTCAGGTAAACTCGGTGGGACCGATTCGTCTTTTCGGTTGGACCGAAATGTTACAAAAAGGAAACAGAGAGTTTACATTGCAATCTTGGTGGGACCGATCGCTCACTTCGGTTAGACCGAAACGTTACGAAGGGAAACAGAGAGATTAAAATCCCATCTCGGTGAGACCGAGATCCCTATCGGTGAGACCGATTTGCCTAGGGTTTGTGGCAGTGGCTATGACATCTGAACTCGGTGGCGCCGGATAGAAAGAATCGGTGGGGCCGAGTTTGACTTTAGGTTTAGGTCATATGTGGATATGAGAAAGTAGTTGAGGGTTTTTGGAGCATATCACTAAGCACTGTGGAGCAAGAAACTCATTAAGCAACACCTCATCCCTCCTTGATAGTATTGGCTTTTCCTATAGACTCAATGTGATCTTGGATCACTAAAATGTAAAATGAGGAGTCTTGAGCTTTTGAGGTTGAGCAAATCCTTTTATCCTTGGAATTTTTAGGGATCCACTTTCCTCATCCATGCCATGCCATTCATTGAGCTTTTCATGAAATGTTTGTCTTGGAAAGATGTTAACTCAATGAGCTATATGTTGTTAGGAATTACCAAAACCACCTAGGGATAGTTGCACTTTCAATCTCCCCCTTTTTGGTAATTGATGACAACATATAGATCAAAGCTTCGACAAATGATAATAAGATTTAAAAACATCGTTACTTTGAGAAGTATGTATAAGCAAGAGCTCCTGGTTTTGAGTCAGGGTGGCCAAGCCCTTCTCAATCCTCAAGGTGGAGGCAATCAGATATCCAAGCTGATCTTGCTTACTCTTCAAGAATACCCGAGATGCTTCTTCAACTTTTGGCATCTTTGCAGCTTTCTCTGCCCTTGCCTTCTCTCTCTTCTCATGTGCTTGCATAGATGATGGATCTTCTTCATTCATGACAACAATGTTGTCTTCAAATTCAGGGTAGATGGGCAGGTGCTCCTTATCCAATAGATATTCGCATGTGCCCATCTTGGAGTGATGAGCTCCTGAATATGTGGGGCATACCCACAAGATCTTTACTGATCAGCTGCAGTCCTCTTGATTGTTTCCACAATCAGACTCATGACTTTAAACTTTTGAGGCACATCAAACAGATGTAGCAAATTAATAACATGTCCTCTGATCATCTTGTGATCACCTGACTTGGGTAGCAATGTGTGCCTTAGGATCCAGTTGATGGTAGGCAAACCAGACAATAAGAAGTGGATAGATCCAAACTTATGAGTCTCTAGGTCTGCATCAGGAATCTCCTTGTACATGCTAGCCTTTGAGTTGTGATCCTTCTTCTTCTTGGCATAGACATCCAAGTCATCTTCATTTTCTTCTGGGGCATTGATCAGCTGAGCCCATTCTTCCACAGAGGATCGGTACCTTGTACCTCAGATGATCTTCCCATTTGGGTAGAAGTGGGCAGTAGAGTAAAACTGCATGATCAGCTCATCATTCCACTTGGTAAGCTTCTGTCCAACAAATGTATCAACTCCACATGCTTTGAAGCTGTCATATACACCTAGATAGTGATCTTCATTCTTCTTGATGTACTCCTAGTCAACCCATCTCATGTCACACACTATGGGCTTCTTGTCAAGCAAAATTTCTCATAAAAGTCTTGTTGTTCCTTAGTATGAAACATGTAATCAACAGCAGTTCTTCTCCTGACATCATATGGATCAGCCTTTCTCCACTGTCTCAGTCCTGCATCCTTCCTGAGTTTCATGTTCTCTGCAACAGGATGTGCATCATTATGGTCAGGGATCTTTGGCTTGAGCTTTCTCAAAATAATTGAATCATTTTCTTCTTCATCGGCAGCTTCAGGCACTGGGGCCTTGTTCTTCTCCTCAGCTGGAATACTTCTGGTGTTCCTCTTGGGTTTTGGCTTTTGAGCTGGAGCAACAGCCTTGGGAGCAGCTTTTCTTAGTAGCAGCCCCTAACTTAATAGCATCTCCCATCAACTTCTGAGCTTTGGATGATGGAGCAGCATCCTCTTCCTATTCTTCTTCATCTCTCATCATGGAGGGCTTCCCAATAACTCTGGCAATGGTCTTCTTGACCCTTTCTTTCCTTTTCTTGCCTTCTGCGGCAGCCTCTTTGGGTTATGATCCCAAATTCTCTTGAGTGGATGCTCTGACCTTTAACATAGGAATTCTTTTGGCTGGAGCTTTTTTGTTCATGCCTGGCTTTGTTGATGCAGCAGTGCCAAACTCTTTATTCACCACCTTCTTCTTGGAAGTGGCCTCATCCTCAGCTGCAATGTAGTCTTCGTCCTCTGAATCAGATGTTATCTTCTTCCTTGTTCTAGTAGCTGCCTTCGGCAAGTTACTAGGTGTGCTCCTGCTGCCCTCATCATAGCTGCTGGAGGGACTAGTGCCCTCACTCAACTGAACCTGTTCTTCTGACTTGTTCTGACTATCACTTTGATCAGACATCTTCAGGCAAACTTTCAGCAAACACTGTGAATAGGTTGTAGATGAGGTAGAGTAGATGATCATCACAAAGCATAGAGGTTTTGCAAAACAACTGACTCAAAACTTAGTTTTAGTTTTCCACAGAAAGCATTTCAGAGCTACCAATTTGTAAACTCAGTGATACCGAAGCAGCTTTTGGAACCTAAACTAGTGAACTCGGTCAGACCGAGTCACAGTTTGGTGGCACCGAGACTGCTAGGATTTCACAAAGAATCGAACTCGGTCACACCGATTTGCAATTCTTGGTCAGACCAAAAATCGCATGTGCAATGGCCTAAGACAAATCGGTGAGACCGATTTCAACAATTCGGTCGGTCCGAGATGAGTTCGGTGGAAACCTAACCCTAAATTTTCAAATAAAATCTAATCTACAGGATGTTTTCGCTAGATAGGATGATTTCATATGTGGCATGAATCATGGCAAAGCAATGTGCTACGAATCGGAGTTAATGAATAGCACAAAGTATCAAGTTCATACCCTATCTCGGCGGTGAACTTGCTACGGCGACAACGGCGGGGCAGATTGCCGTTGACGGCGGCGGAGACCAGCGGCGGGAGGTCGCTGGCAGCGAGTAGACGATCCGGAGACCCGAAGAGGCAGAGTAGGTTACGCGCGGGTGAAGAGTTTTGGAAAATTTTCCAAAATTTGACCCATCGGTATATATAACCCGACCCTGTCGGTGTGACCGAGTGGAACAAATCGGTGGCACCGAGATGCAAAACTGTGAGCAGTTACTCCAACTCGGTGTGACCGAAAGGTTCTAATCGGTTGCACCGAGATTGAAAACCTAGATCAACTTAGTGATCTCGGTGTGACCAAAAAGGATGAATCGGTCAAACCGAAATGCACAAAGAGGTTTTGGAAGTTTAAGTCTATGACGAATCGGGGACTCCGAGTGCTCCTCACACAGAGTGGTTCGAATCTGACTTGATCAAACTTTGTGATGTAGCATGAATAGAGTTTGAGAAGAGAAAAGCATAGATAGCTAGAGAAGGTTCTTAGGCATTCTTGTCCATCCATTTGGAAAAAGAGAAAAAGACCAAGCAATCAAAGCAACAAATGGATGTCCTCGAATGAGTAAAATATGCAACCAACATGCTCACACAATAAAAGGGCAAATGAAATATGTGGCAAAGCATGCACAACCAATTCTAGCATCTATCAAACAATTGGCGATGACTAGGTCATCTATATATAAGTATATTGACTTAGGAGTCAAATGAGAACATTTGATCATATGTCATACTCATCGTTTAAGCACAAGTGGGGTTACCACTTTTACATAAAGCATTGTTGTGTTCACACCATTAGAGTTGCTTTAGCTCAATTCTTAAGAGTAAAGCTCCCCCTAGATGCGAGATCCCCCCTAAGAGGGATGAAAGAACCTTGGGTTTTGTCGATGATGACTTCATGTAGGTGTTGAAGATGTGGATGCTCAATGTTGATGTAGATCATTCGGAGCAATCCATTGGAGTGAGTTGCACTTTCAATACCTACACGGGTTAGTCCCACAAGGAACAAGAAAGGATATCCATAGACATAGAGTGATGCACACAGAAGATGATGTCCATGAAAGCATTAGGTTACCTTGTTCCTCGTCTTACCAACAAGAGGGTTTGTGACTCCTTGGACTAGTGCAAGATGTGGAAGTTGTTTGCACTTGTCCTTGCCAAAATAATAAGAGTGAAGTATGTTGGCGGAGTCACCCTCAAGAACTCTCTAGTTCTTATTCTTTGGGATCCACATCATCTTGATGGGAATCCTTGGAGTTGTAGTCGTACTTGATTAAGTAGAACTTGATGTAGTCTTGGGAACCCACTTGACCAAGGCCTTAGGAGCTTCTTCAAATGCATCAATCTCCTCTTGAAGCTTGTCCTTGCCTTTTTGCTTGTGGTCTTGTGGTGGAAGATCATCTTGAGCTTGTGTCCCTTTAAAAGAAGTAGGATCGTACTTCTCTTGTTAAGGAACAAACTTCGTCTTGAGGTATTGATCTTCTTTCCACTCAACTCCATTGGCATTGAGCTTTGTTCAAAACCAACACATTGATTCTTCTGGTGCCTTCCTTGCTTGCATACAATCACCTCGAATTGCTTACTTCCGGCAAGGCTCTTATAAACACCTTTCTCTATAATTCCCTTCAATAAGCTATTTTCTTGCTCAAGTGTAACTTGGCTAAGAGAATCATTAGTGGAATCAAGAGAACTACTAGAAGCAACAATATTGGATTTAGCATGATTATTGTTACTACTAGAAGAAGAATCTTTCTTGTTCTTGTTACTAGACTTGACTTGTGGCATGTAAGTAGATAAGAGTAAACGCTTGGCAATGTAAGAAGAACTTTTCTTGCGAAGATCATCATTGATTGCCTTTAAAAACTCATGCTCTTGCTCAAGGTTGAGCTTTTCAAAGTGTAACTTCTCATGAGTCTTTAAAAGTTCTCAATGATCTTCCAAGATAGTTTCATGAGCTAACTTAAGAGTGTTTAGTTCTTTAGTTAGGCACTCAATCTTCTCATTATCATTGTCATTCGTTTTATCTTCATTAGCATGATTAATTGACATTTCATCATAGTATTCATCACTAGAGTTGTCAACAAGTAAATCATCATCACCTAAACAAGTCATCTTCATCATTATTGAAATCAACATACTCGGGGTGTGATACCTTTGGGCCTTTAGCCATGAAGCATCTTCCAATTCCTTCATTTGGTGAGTCAAATATGTCGTAGGAGTTGGTTGACACAAGTGCTAGACCGGCAACACCTTCATCTTGAGAATATTCGGAGTCGGAGTGATAGCTTATCTCGGAGTGATTGTCGGAGTCGGAGTTGAATACCCATTCACCAACATGAGCTTGATGTCTTAGTTTTGTGTAGCTCTTTGATGATTTGTCCTTCCTTTTCGAATCCTTGCTTCTCTGGGATGTTCTTCATTCATAACGATCATCTCTACTCTTCCTCTCTCTTGGTGGTGATTCTTCTCTTCTACTTCTTCTTTTTGGGGAATCTCCTCTTCTTTTGTAGGGAGCCGTACACTCATTGGAATAGTTTCCAGGTCTTCCACAATTGTAGCAATTACGCTCACGACTAGAAGATCTTTTGTCATTGTAGGACCTTGACTTGGAACTTCTTTCCTTGCTTCTACTCTTGTAGAACTTGTTGAAGTTCTTCACCATTAGGCTCAATTCTTCATTGAAGGTTTGTTTATCACTTGATGACGTGGGAGCTTCACATGAGGCTTTGTAAGCACCACTTGACTTGTTGTGGAGCTCTTCCTTATCCTTGAGTGACATCTCATGAGCAACAATTCTCCCAATGACTTCCATTGTCTTGAGATCTTTGTAATTGGGCATCATTTGGATCAATGTGCACACGGTATCATATTTTCCATCCAAGGCTCTTAGGATATTCTTGATGATGAATTTATCGGTCATCTCTTCACTTCCTAAACCGGCAATCTCATTTGTGATGAGAGCAAGCCTAGAGTACATTTCAGCGACGCCTTCACCATCCTTTATTTTGAACTTGTCAAGTTGACTTTGAAGCACATCCAATTTGGATTCCTTGACGGAGTCGGTACCTTCGTGCATGTCAATCAAAGTATCCCAAATTTCCTTCGCATTCTCGAGATGGCTGATTTTGTTGAATTCTTCGGGGCACAATCCGTTGAAAAGAATATCACAAGCTTGAGCATTGTATTGCAGCATCTTCAACTCTTCCGCGGTAGCTTCACGGTTTGGTTCTCTCCCATCAAAGAATTCACCTTGCAAGCCAATACACACAATAGCCCAAACGGCGGGGTTATGTCCAAGAATATGCATTTTCATCTTATGCTTCCAACTAGCAAAATTTGTACCATCAAAGTAAGGACCTCTACGGTGGTAATTTCCCTCGCTAGACGCCATACTCTCCTAGGTTGTGAAACCAAGGTTGTGACCACCAAAATATATGGAAATCAAAGCAAATGGAGAGCAAAGCTTTGATACCAATTGTAGGATCGGAAGTATGTCTAGAGGGGGGTGATTAGACTACTCGACCAAATAAAAATTTAGCCTTTTCCCAATTTTAATTCTTGGCAGATTTTAACAACTTAACACAAGTCAAGCAATTTTAACACAATTCAAGCAAGCATGCAATGAGTATATAAGCAGCGGTAAGTAAAGCATGCAACTTGCAAGAATGTAAAAGGAGGGGTTTGGAGAGTGCAAACGCAATAGGAGACACAGATGTTTTTT
Organism: Triticum aestivum; assembly: GCF_018294505.1. NCBI lineage: Eukaryota > Viridiplantae > Streptophyta > Magnoliopsida > Poales > Poaceae > Triticum > Triticum aestivum. The sequence continues at coordinate 693,407,906 of NC_057813.1, forward strand.
GTCGTGGTTCCGATAGGTGGTGCTATCATACATCCACATTGATGGAGACTTCAACCCACGAAGGGTAACGGCTGCGCGAGTCCACGGAGGGCTCCACCCACGAAGGGTCCATGAAGAAGCAACCTTGTCTATCCCACCATGGCCGTCGCCCACGAAGGACTTGCCTCACTAGGGTAGATCTTCACGAAGTAGGCGATCTCCTTGCCCTTACAAACTCCTTGGTTCAACTCGACAATCTTGACGGAGGCTCCCAAGTGACACCTAACCAATCTAGGAGACACCACTCTCCAAAAGGTAATAGATGGTGTGTTGATGATGAACTCCTTGCTCTTGAGCTTTAAATGATAGTCTCCCCAACACTCAACTCTCTCTTACAGGATTTGGATTTGGTGGAAAGAAGATTTGAGTGGAAAGCAACTTGGGGAAGGCTAGAGATCAAGATTTATGTGGTAGGAATGGAATATCTTGACCTCAACACAAGTGTTGGTGGTTCTCTCTCCGAAAATGTATGTTGGAAGTGTAGCCATGTTCTGATGGCTCTCTACACGAATGAAGAGTGGGTGGAGGGGTATATATAGCCTCCACACAAAATCTAACCGTTACACACAACTTACCAAACTCGGTGGGACCGAATCGTGAAACTCGGTCAGACCGATTTAGTTCATAATGTGACCGTTAGGTATTTCGGTGGGACCGACATGTCAACTCGGTGGGACCGATATCGTTAGGGTTAGGGCACAACGTAATCTCGGTGTGACCTATTACACAAACTCGGTGAGACCGATTTTGGTAATAGACAAACAGAGAGTTGGTCAGGCAAACTCGGTGGGACCGATTCTCTCATCTCGGTTGGACCGAAACGTTATGAAAGGGAAACAGAGAGTTTGCATTGCAATCTCGGTGGGACCGATCACTCATCTCGGTTTGACCGAAACGTTACGAAGGGAAACAGAGATATTACAATCCCATCTCGGTGAGACCGAGATCCCTATCAGTGAGACCGAAAAGACTAGGGTTTCTGGCAGTGGCTATGTCAACTGAACTCGGTGGTGCCGGATAGAAAGTTTCGGTGGGGCCGAGTTTGACTTTTGGTTTGGGACATATGTGTATGTGAGAAAGTAGTTGAGGGCTTTGGAGCATATCACTAAGCACTTTGAGCGAGGAAGCCATTAAGTAACACTTCATTCCCTCTTAATAGTATTGGCTTTCCTATGGACTCAATGTGATCTTGAATCACTAAAAGTAAAATGTAGAGTCTTGTGCTTTGAGCTTTGAGCTTTGAGCCAATCCTTTTGTCCTTAGCATTTTGAGGGGTCCGCATTTCTCATCCATGCCATGCAAAACATTGAGCTTTCCTGAAATATTTATCTCGAAATAGCATTAGCTCAATGAGCTACATGTTGTTAGGAATTACCAAAACCATTCAGGGATAGTTGCACTTTCACAATCTCAACATGAAGAGAGGTAATTTAGTAACATGAAAATTTCTACAACCATATTTTCCTCTCTCATAATAATTACATGTAGGATCATAAGAAAATTCAATAAAATAGCTATCACATAACATATTCTCAACACAATCGACATGCATGCAAAGTTGACACTCTTCCAAAATAGTGGGATTAACATTAACTAAAGTCATGACATCTCCAAACCCACTTTTATCAAAAACACCATAAGATTGAACATTCTCCAAATATGTGGGATCTAAAGTTGACACTCTTCCAAACCCACTTTCAATATTATTGCAAACACTATTATCGACCTCATATTCATCATGGGCTTAAATAAAATTTCAAGATCATAAGAAGAATCACCCCAATCATGATCATTGCAACAAGTAGTAGACATAGCAAAACTAGCATCCCCAAGATTAGGGTTTTGGATATTATTAGCACAATTCACATCAAGAGAATTTAAAATAAAATCATTGCAATCATGCTTTTTATTCAATGAGCTATCGTGAATCTCTTCATAAATTTCTTCATCAAAATTTTCAGATTCATGAATTTCAAGCAAAACCTCATAAAGATAATCTAGTGCACTCAAATCACTAGAATATGGTTCATCATAATTGGATCTCTTAAAAAGATTGGCAAGCGGATGAGGATCCATAGATATTGGGTTCTCTGTTTAGCAATAAATAAACAACTATTCCAACCAAATGAGCAAACGAGCCAAGTAAGACATCAAAGCAAACGAAAAGACAAACAGAAGAAGGGCGAATAAAACGGCAAGGGTGAAGTGGGGGAGAGGAAAACGAGAGGCAAATGGCAAATAATGTAATGCAAGGGAGATGAGTTTGTGATGGGTACTTGGTATGTCTTGACTTGAGCGAAGTTCTCCCCGGCAACGACGCCAGAAATCCTTCTTGCTACCTCTTGAGCATGCGTTGATTTTTCCCTTAAAGAGGAAAGGGTGATATAGCAAAGTAGCGTAAGTATTTCCCTCGGTTTTGAGAACCAAGGTATCAATCCAGTAGGAGGCTCCTCTCAAGTCCCACGCGCCTACACAAACAAACAAGAACCTTGCAACCAACGCGATAAAGGGGTTGTCAATCCCTTTACTGCCACTTGCAAAAGTGAGATCTGATAGAGATAATATGATAAGATAAATATTTTTGGTATTTTTATGATATAGATTGAAAAGTAAAGGTTGCAAAATAAAGTAGATTAGAAACTTATATGATAGAGAATAGACCCGGGGGCCATAGGTTTCACTAGTGGCTTCTCTCAAGATAGCATAAGTATTACGGTGGTTGAACAAATTACTGTCGAGCAATTGATAGAAAAGTGCATAGTAATGAGAATATCTAGGCATGATCATGTATATAGGTATCACGTCCGCAACAAGTAGACTGACTTCTGCCTGCATCTTCTACTATTACTCCACACATCGACCGACTCATGCCTGCATCTAGAGTATTAAATTCATAAGAATAGAGTAACGCATTAATCAAGATGACATGATGTAGAGGAATAAACTCAAGCAATATGATATAAACCCCGTATTTTTATCCTCGATGGCAACAATACAATACGTGCCTTGCTGCCCCTGCTGTCACTGGGAAAGGACACCGTAAGATTGAATCCAAAGCTAAGAACTTCTCCTATTGCAAGAAAGATCAATCTAGTAGGCCAAACCAAACTGATAATTCGAAGAGACTTGCAAAGATAACTAATCATACATAAAGAATTCAGAGGAGATTCAAATATTTCTCATAGATAAGCTTGATCATAAACCCACAATTCATCGGATCTCGACAAACACACCGCAAAAAGAGTTACATCGAATAGATCTCCAAGAAGATCGAGGAGAACTTTATATTGAGATTCAAAGAAAAAGAAGAAGCCATCTAGCTAATAACTATGGACCCGAAGGTCTGTGTTAACTACTCACAACTCATCGGAGAGGCCTTGGTGATGATGGAGAGGCCCTCCGTGGTCGATTCGCCCTCCGGCGGAGCGCCGACGAAGGCTCCAAGATGGGATCTCGCGGATACAGAAGGTTGCGGCGGTGGAAATAATTTTCCGTGCTGCTCCTGGATGGTTTCGGGGTACGAAGATATATATAGGCGAAGGAGGTAGGTTAGGGGAGCCACGAGGGGCCCACGAGACAGGGGGCGCGCCCACCCCCTTAGGGCGCCTCGACTGCTTCTTGACGTGCACTCCAAGTTTCCTGGATTGCGTTTGTTCGAAAAAGATCGCTCCCGAAGGTTTCATTCCGTTTGGACTCCGTTTGATATTCCTTTTCCGCGAAACACTAAAATAGGAAAAAAACAACAATTCGGGTTGGGCCTCCGGTTAGTAGGTTAGCCCATAAAAGTGTAAAGTAAAGCTCATAAACATCCAAAACAGGTAATATAATAGCATGGAACAATCAAAAATTATAGATACGTGGAGACGTATTAATATGCCGACGGCCGCCGTTACCACCCGTCGGCGTAGTTTCGACGTCGTCAAGCGGTCGTCGCTGACTGGGTAGGTGGGCCCGGAATATGCCGACGGCCCCCGTAGGCGTATCTCGCGCGGTCCCGACGGCCTCATCTATGCCGACGGCCCCCGTCGGCATAGATGAGGAGGCCGATGGCCTAAGTGGATATTCTGGTAGTGTCGAGTGACTCTATTTTTCATGTAACCCCGGATTGTATCCGGGAGGCACTCTCTCTCGATTATACTTGATCAATAAAGCGCGATATTCCTCAAAACAAGAACAATCTAATCTTTCTTTGCTTTTCAACAAGTGAATGTGCGGCTTATGAGGTTGGATATTATTATTTATAGCCTTGGATGGTTGGTTGCTCGTTTACCAGGTCAAACTAACTAATCTTGACACCAGTTAGTGACAAGCACAACACAAATCACACATATATACGTGACCCACCCTAGAAAAATATATATGTGATGTAAATATCAGAACAAGAAAAGATGGCTGATGGTGCATTGATACCGACATGAAACGAAATACATACAGAAAGAAAAAAACAATGGCAGGCGGCTCGTGAACCGACGAACGAGCCTAAAATCTTTGGATTGGGCGGCGACGGCAAAGCAATGGCTGCAGGCTGCGCTGATTTTATAAAGCATCCTGTCAAATGACGACACAGAATAGCAACAAGCCCAGGCTATTTACTCCAGGGAATATCTCTTCGGTTCGAAATACTATCTGCCAACTACCAAACAGCCTAACAGAAAGTACGTGTTGCCATCGGACCGGTCCCTTGATCATGGGCAAGCGCTTGACGCCATGGATCAGTGTCTTGGTCGTGCTCTCGACGCTGTGGCACTCTTGCAGCCCGGCCGCTGGCGCCGACCCGACGGCCGGCTTCACCGCCGTCGAGATCACGGAGGACCGGTTCAAGCTCCACAAGCCGTACGACCTGCCGCAGGAGCAGCGCTACGAGCTCCGCGCCGACGGCGTGCGGCGGTTCTGGGTCTACTGCGACGACAAGCCCTTCCACGCCGGGAGCCCCACCAAGCCGCGCTCCGAGATCCTCCTCAACGTAAGTCGCATCAATCTCTTCTCCTACTAAACCAAACCTTCCTCTCACAATGGTTTCTGACGGGGTGGAGCAGATAACGTACAGCTCCGGGGTGTGGCAGTTCGAGGGGCACGGCTACGTGCCGGCCGGCACCACGGGGGTGTCCGTGATGCAGGTGTTCGGCGCGGCAGGCCCGCCGCGGAACACGACGCTGATGCTGCACGTCTACGGCGGACGGCTCGTGTACTACAACGACGAGACCAAGGTGGTCGACGGCCACATCTACGACCGCTGGTTCAGGCTCAACGTGGTCCACGACGTCCAAGCTTCGGCCCTCACTGTGTTCATCGACGGCGACGAGAGGCTGGTCGTCCCAGGCTACGGCGGAGATTTCCACTACTTCAAGTTCGGAGTGTACACGCAGACGAACCCCTCGCACTACATGGAGTCGCGGTGGAGGGATGTCAAGGTCTACACCAAGACTTCCTACTGAAAAATGTAAGAAATCAACCTGCAAGATTTCAGCATGAATTAGTTGGGGACTGGAGTACATTTGATTGGCAAGTGGAAGAAAATAATTTTGTATTAGTGTGATGGGGCAATGGATAAATGGATACGGTACATATGTCTCTATCTGCCCTGAGAAATTAATGCAGTAAATGCTGTGGCACATCCATGATTACAAATCACCCCGGTCGGTCCAGTGCGTCGCTCCGTAAGAGCATCTAAAGCCGTTCCTCTCAAACCATTCTCAAACGTGTGCAGATGTGTCCGGTCAGCGATCGTAGATGAGAGAAGGAAAAAAGTGCCCCGTGAGCTGGTGTGGCGACCGCTCCTTCAAGCGGATCGTGCGGGACGGTCCTGGTCCGATCCTGCTGGATCTGGCGTCGGCTGCCCGTCCGGCGGCGAGGGCTGAGGCTGGCAAGGGCCGCGGGCGACCGGCCCTGTCGTGGATCGGTGGCAGTGCTACTGGCGTGGCTGAGGTGGTGGAGGCATGTGCGCATCCCGGGGTTCGGTTGGGCCTTCCTCCTGGCTTCTGAACAACGGCGTGGGATTCCCTTGGGCCCATCCTTGGCGGCTATCTACCCCCTCTTCGGCAGGCGGGCAGCTGTTGGTG
>NC_057813.1:693414319-693420734 GCF_018294505.1 Triticum aestivum
CCGGTAGGAGGGATGGGGCTCCAACGTGGTCGTGCCGCCTGTCGCCGCCACGGAGGGTGCTGGTCGTGGCCATGTGCCGCACCTCCCCCTTCTCCTTTCCCCGGCATGGTGCTTTCTATCGCTCACCAAGTGATGCTTGAGGTGGGACGGTATCTGCCGGTTCCGGCGGTGGTTGGGGTTGGCGGAGCTATTCAAAGCCATCCCCTTTGATATTCTCAGGGCGGTCTGGGTGTAGGCCGGCGGCCCTAGCGGTGGGAAGCGCGTTTGTCTTGGGCAGATTGTGTGGATCGGGTGCAGGCGAGCAGACATGGGCGCTCGGGCGGCATGGATGCGGGTGATTGGCGGAGCCGGGGTGCGACGAAGGGGTCGGAGCACCGGGGTACATCACTTGCCCAGTCTTTGTACTGGGCGATGCCAGCAGCGACCGCGATTGTCCTTGATGACCCACAAGTATAGGAGATCGCAACAGTCTTCGAGGGTAGTATTTGACCCCAATTTATCAATTCAACACAAGGGGAGCCAAAGAATATTTATGGGCCTTAGCAGTTATAAGTTGTAAGGTCAACTACACCTGAGAAGTCACTTTCTTGTAACAATTTATTTGTGGCACACATTAATATGATGATAGTGGAAACAATAGTAGCAATTAGTAATAGTAATAGTAACAGTAGCAGTTATTCAGGCAATCCCCACCTACTTTGCCACTTTTCAATGGTGAAGCAAGGGGGAAGCACGTAGACTAGTTAGAATGGCGACCACGTTTCAGGCGGGGTATCGTGTTTGGTTATTAGAAACCCCTGAACATCCCGTTACTTGTTGAACAATGCAATAAAGTTTTCTCAGGAATGAAATTTACCAGACCGTTACCCAAATATTAAAGTATATGACGGCTTCTCTAAGAACAAAAATGAAGAAGTATTTGAGCAGTACATTATATTGCATAATTTTTCAAACCACTATCACATTCAACATGACAAAAATACTGACAAAGGCCAGAGTTCACCCACACTAAATCATATATAATGGTTTACCTCATATATCTTTATAACTAGGCAAAAGAAAAAGGCAATTAGGAGGATGGTTTCTTCAAGTGAGGTTCGTGTGCACCGAGACGAGAAACAAAGAATGCCAGCCAATCCATCTCAAGGGGGACAAGCTGTCGGCGCTTGATTGTGCCAAAGTTGGTAAATTTCTTCATCACCCCTGTCTCAAGATCTGTAGTGTACACGCTCCCGCGGTTGTCCTTGACGAACAACATGCCACCTTTCTCTTCCAAAAGTGTAAACATAAAAGTGTTGCTAGGTGGGTTTAGCTCAATAACCTGAGTGCGGAGCCACCTTATAGGAGCGGCATCCTCTTGCCGCGTCCATCTCTCTAGTTGGGAGCCTCGCCTTTGCACATGAAGAAATGAGAGTTGCCGGTCAACATCGACAGTAAGGAAAGTATGTTGTGGTTCATCATAATTGTGAGGTTTATACTTTGGAGCTCTGATCAGTTCGCCCGAGGTATCAATCTTAGTCAAGGAGGTGTTGAAGGTCCCGGCGTCCACTTCAATGGTATGCAAGATTGGCTCGTGTATTGTGAAGTAATGAACGAGCCAGCTTGCCATGCCACGCCATACAACAGCGCGGGGGTGCCTAAGCGGCAAGTAGTAACTACCACTCTCCTTTGCAGGAAAAATTAGCTTACTCGGCCAACTCCATCTTAGCTTACCGGACGTGAACATGTGGAGGTTGTGCGGCCGGTAATGCATGCCAGTCCCAATGACGAGCACTTTGAAGAAGGACGAGTAGCCAGACGGCACCGAAGGTTGCTGCTCGCCGTTCCTCGTATAGTCTGCCCCGGTTAAGACGGCATAGCCGCTCTTGTCGAAATCCCAATCACACTCTAACAGAGGGAGCTTGTGACATGCGTCGGAAAGCAAATTGCAGACAGCCAGGCGGATAGATGAGACCAAGCAACCTTTGCTTTTGCCAGTGGGTGTATCCAGGTGCACGAGGAGGAGGCCGTGGCGAGCGACGAGCGGCACCGCATTGTGCAGCAGGCCTCTTTTACGGCCTCCTGTACCACTTGTTGCTGCTCTCGGAAAAAATGACTCTAGAGAGCCACGGTCAGAACCAAACACCAACCCCGGCGTGGGGACGAAGCGTGTCACAAAGGTAGGGTCGTCCTTGCAAGCGACGATTTTCTCCGAGAGGAAGAAACCAGGAAGGAACGACGCCGTATCATGGTCTGGCCAGCAGCTGCGGCGAAGAAAGGAGGCCTTGCTTACAATGCGGCGCCATTGCTTGCACGTCATGGCGCAACGGAAGAGGTCGGTCACATTGTCCATGCGCACGAGGATATCACGGACCACATCATCCGGGAGCGACGCCGCGGCCTGCGCCACCGTCCCTTTCATCTTCTGCCGTACCACGATCATCGGAGTGTGTGACTGGACGAGTCTCCCGTACGAGGAGGACCCAACGTGTCTCGAGGCCGTGGTTCTGAAGGACCTCAAGGCCCGGATCCGAATTAGAGTCACGATCGAATTCACGTCCGCGGTGTGTTATAATTCGCAACCGGGAAGGCCTCCCCACGTAGTAGTATCTCGAGGTGTCCCGGCCGTGTGCGTATCAGTTGGATCCGTCCATTAGATCGCATGCTGCTCCTATCGCCTTTTCCACTTCCAAAAATAGTGAGCTCGTGACACATTCGGACACCCAAGGTTTTCATATACACGGCCGGTCGACCTAGCTAGACACGTCCGCAAAATCTATCTATCACGAGTGTCCCTCCGATCACACGGCGAAGCTCACGCGAGACATGGTCGTCCCTGAAGAGCTCACGGCGATGTCGCTCCCGGACGACGTGGTCTGCGAGATCCTCGCGCACGTGGAGGACATGAGCGACCTCTTCTGCTGTGCCAGGACGTGCAAGCGGTGGAGCCGCCTTGCGGACGACGTCCGCCGCGCGAGGCTGCAGTGGACGTCGTCGTTCGTTTCTGGGTTTTTCACTAAGAAAGGCAGAGCGAAGCACCTCACCCCGACGCCGGGATCGGTGTTCGGGCCTGACCGCCGCTTCCTCGGCTCCTTCTTTCGAGGCGGCACAAGAGACCTCAGTTGCGCAACACCACTCGCCGCGCGCCACGGTCTCCTTCTGGTGCTTCTCGACTCCTGCGATGCTCGGGCTCGCTCAAACCAAATCACCGTCCACCTGGCTGTGTGCAATCTGCTTGCCGGCACATGCGATGAGCTCCCACCACTAGAGCGCGGCTGGAGGTATGGCAAGAGTGGCTATGCCATCTTTACGGATGCAGATTGTTCCTCAAACGATAAGCAACAATCTCTATTGCCATGGGGCTACTCGACTTTGTTCAAAGTTATAGTCATCTACAGCAGCGTTAGAGATGACGAGCCGTGCATCCTCCACACATTCTCATACGGCGAGGGAAGGTGGAACACGCCTACAATTTTGGTTGATGAGGATATAAAGTTCTACGGTTGCGGGCTACTCAAGCATTCCAACGCCGTCGTGTGCCGAGGCACGGCACACTGGCTTATTGGGTATTATCCAAGCCACAGTCACTTGCATATTATTAATGTAGATGCCGAGACTTGCCATGTTTCCCTGACGAAGATTATGAACCCGACCCATGACATTTTATCTGGAACATATGAAGAACCACAACTTATTGTTTCTGCTGACAAGACACTATCGTTGCTTTACCTGAAAAAGCCAGGCCTCCAGGTAAAAATATGCATGTGGCAAGTTAGTGAGGGGATTGAGAGTGGTGGTAGATTGCTCTGCAGCCGAGTCATCGAGCTAAAAGCGCCCAAGCAGATTCAAGAAGAAGAGATGCACTTGACCTTTCTGGCAGAGAAGAATGGCACGTTACTCGTCAAGGACAATTGCATGAACCTCTACGCTGCCGATCTTAGGACAGGGGTCATGAAGAGTCTCATGCATTGCGGTAAGGTTACCTACTGGAAGGTTGTGCCCTTCGAGATATATTGGCCGGTGTGCTAATCCTTTCTAGTGTTGGTACGGATTGACTTCAAGGCACCATCCTCTCATAATTGTATTTTATTTACTTTCAGAATCTATTGGGTAAATCATTATGTTTTGGTGTGGATGGATCAGCTTACTAGTACCCCGAAGAATATATTTAGTGGCGGAAAATTAGATTGCATAAAAGGCTTATTTCATGTGAATATTCAGTTCTGCACTCGAGATCATCTGATCTGAACAGTAAAATCAGTGAAATACTAGAAATTTTTAAATAATTTAGAGTATATATTTTTGCATCGAAGATATTTGAGTGTGTGAGTTCTGTGCCAATTTTGAGCGCATTCGAACATCTGAGTAGCTCTTAGAAAAAAAAATCAGTCCAAACAAATAGTAAACTTTTTTACAGACCCAGTTTTTTTTTTGCCAAGAGCTACTCAGATGTCCAAACACGCTGAAAATTGACATGCACATCACGTACTCAAACATCTTTCCCGAAAAAAATCAGATTTTTTTGAATTTTTTTACTCTCTTAATCTTAATTGACGCAACCTCTATACAACATTGTATAGAGATTGTGTAGAGGTTGCATCAATTATTTTGGATCAGAGGGAGTGGTATTTTTTTTTTATTTCACTGTTTATGGCGGGAGTAAATAAGCCTGGGAGCCATCTTGCCACTCTCTTATCCGAATATTCAACTCTGCACTCGAGCTAATAGGTTAATTTATTTACCTTCTAACCCAACTTCACTTTAATTTACTTACCAAATTTAGGTAAATCACGGGGCAGAATTTGATAAACATTTATTTACACCGTCACATTAATACGAGTAGGTAATTCACAAGCTAGCATACTAGTAGAATATTTATACTCCATTGTAACGCATGGACATTTTCCTATACATCTAAAACTTCTTCTTTTTATCAGGGGGACATCTGAAACTTCTTAGGAAACCAAATGTTTAACCAAAAAAAAAAACTACCACATTCCAACCAACCCTGACTGCAAATTACCACTCTACAAAATTTAGCTAAGAACTACCGGTGTACGTCATAAACTTTTGCAAACAAACTACCACTTTGAGTTAAGTACTGTTTCGAGCATTTTAAACCCGATTATGACAGGCTGGGCCACCCGTCAGGGCTAAAATTCCTCTCAATGGCCGGAAAACCTTCAAGGAGCTAGCTGACACCCCTACCGAGTTCATTGGCCTTGCACCCGTTCTGGCGTCCCAGTGCCTTGCGTATACTTCGTTGGGTTAGGGCCATTCCTCTTTGGCATCGGTGAGGCGGAAGAGCGGTGCGAGTGCCTCATGTGGCTAGATGGGCAGCCAGACCGCAGCGTCCTACTCCGGTGCTTCGATAGCACGGGCGTAGCGAACCACTCCGCAGAGCAGCTCATGGACTCCGAGGAGGGCAAGAAACTTCAGCTCAGGCGACCAAGAGGCCGCGACCACGGCCTGAAGCGATGGCGCGTGGACTGGTCCATTGGTCGAGCGCCGCCAGAGGGCGATCGCATGCGGGCCCACGCAGGGTCGCACAGAGCGCCAGTAGTAGGTCGTCCTTGGACGGCCCAACTGCCGCGACGAGGACAGCCCAAGGCCATACGGAGCAGCCCGGCGACGTCGCCAGCCATGGAGAGAGAGAGAGAGAGAGAGAGAGAGAGAGAGAGAGAGAGAGAGAGAGAGAGGAAGGTGAATGCGGCAGCAAAAGGGAAGATTCAATGGCAGAGCTCACCTCACGGGCGAGGTCCGGCATCGATGGTGGAGGAGGAACATTTTGGGCGCCTCAAGGTGTTTGAGAGAATGTCCACGAGAGAAAATTGGAGTGGATGGAGGAGAGAGATTGCTAATATGTTAGGCCGTAGTGTCATAATGGTCAAGCCTAATAAGGTGTGCAACATGCGGGCCCAACCTGTCATAATCCTTGTTAAACCGTGGAATTGACCACTCTTGTGACATGGTAGTTTTTTGCAAAAAAATAAAATAAATGTATAGTAGTTCTGAGCTAAATTTTGTAGTGCTAGTTTGTAGTCAGAGTTGGCTGGAATGTGGTAGTTTTTTTTCTAGTGGTAAAGCCAACTTTATTAATCAAAAACTCAACTAGTGGGACATAATTTTGCTCATGTGGTTGGCCAAACCAAACATGATGAACCGGGCTAGCGAAAGAGAAATTCTAGGTAAACTCGACATTGACCGCACAACCTTCAAAAGTAAAAAAAAGTACAATTAAAAGTAGCTACTCTAGTTTTGATCTTGTGATGATTGCTCGCCATTGCTGCCTTGCATTATATCTTCCACCACTTGCTTTGAGTCAGAAGCTATAACAATGTTGTGCTAATGATAGGGCTTCTTGGCAAGCTATTGCCTCCAGCAGGGACACAAACTCCTTCAATGACCAGAGAGGAATTGCAAGATAGTTTCCAAC
>NC_057813.1:693420973-693450453 GCF_018294505.1 Triticum aestivum
ACGTTGAACTCATGTACTCGCAGGAGCAAAGTGTGACCGCCATCTTCACAAATTGCTCATGTGATAATGTCTCAAGAAGATAGAAGAGCCATTGTTTTGCACTAGGTTTCGTCGTAGCAACCAAACACTGACCTAGTTCCCCATCCACTAGGGCCCATGAACAGCTCGATGTCGTGCATTCGAATTCCTGTAGCAAGTGCCGCCAAGAGTCCTCACATATTCCCGTAGCGAGTGCCGCCAAGAGTCCTCACATCTTCTGTGGTGAGTGATTTTTCGAAAGCCCGCCATAAAAACATTCTGATTTTTCCTGGTACCTAAGTTTTCCACGCCCCTTCTTCGTTCGTACCTGAAGAGAGCCAACAGAACCTTCAAGCCAGGCACTCCATGAAACCCTTCCGAGTAGTGGGCCTCCCAGCTGTGGGTCAATTGCTTTAGCCAAAGAAATCATAAGTTGTAGTGGGCCTCCCAAGTGTGGGTCAATTGCTTTAGCCAAAGAAATCATAAGTTGTAGCAAACCGGGACATAACAAACATGGCTGATACCCAATCCTCCTTTGAAGATCCAATCATACTTAGGCTGCACACGTGGTCATGCTACAGATTGAAAGATGGAAGAGACAACGGTGGTGGCGATGGTGGCCACCGTGGTGTCGCTCCCGAAGGACGTTGCCACAAGATCCTCCTCTAAGTGGAGAATACAAGTATACAACCAATCCCACAAGGCGGCGCTTCCTTCCTCCGCCGTCTGCGGTCAGATGATAGGGGGCGTCATTGACATTCCTAGCTGGGTTCTTCACTCAAGAATGGATCGGGCCTCATATTAGGGACATAACCTTCATGACTTAGACTCCAAGACCGAACACAGACACTGTTCCCTCGGCTCCTTCCCCAACAAGGCCGACTCAAGGCCGACTCTTGCCTCTTCCACGGCACCGTGCCGCTCACCACGCGTTGCGGCCTCCTACTCGTCCACCAGGCTACTTGGCTTTCTTTGTCATGGGCGCTCGACAAACCTATACATGTTATCATCCAGCAAAGGCTAGGTGGAGCACGCTGAAAACCCCAATTTTGTACATTGCCATGGAGATCCACAAGTGTACGAGTGTAGGCCAGTCTAGCACCCTAACACAATGGTGTGTCGTGGTAAGGTGCACTAGAGCATTGGGTACCAGTCAGACTTATACAATCTTGAGGTGAACATGGAGACGTTTCAAGTCTCTCGAACGTGGATGAGAGGTTCTGCAAACTACGATGAACCGCAACTCAAGATCACGACCAATGGGGCGCCCTCGGTGTTATTTCTGCCGAGGTCAGGCCTTTGGCTAGAGATATACAAGTGGCCGGACGGTAAAAAGAGTGATGATGGTGCTGGATGGCTCTGCACTCACACTATCAAGTTGAAACCACCTAGGCAGATTGAAAGAAAAGCAAAGCCCTCTGCCTCTTCCAAGGGCCCTCGGCACACAAGATTGTTTTTTATTGAAACAAAGTAGAGCCTATTGATGCATCAGCTAGTTCAGGAAGAGTAAAATAGCTCAATATCCAGTTCTTTATGAGCTAAACTCTACATGTCGTCGATGAGAACATATATTTCAGCGATATCGCAACACTGCTATAAATCATGTATACAAAAAACAAAATGGGTAGATTCAAAACCAAATAGATACAGTATCTTATTGACAACAGCGAAGACGAAATGTAATACTGTATCTTATTGCTGAAGTGCCATAGTGCAGCAAATGCATGAATGAAAAAGAGCGATGTAGCACAATTTATACAATAACACAACAAAGGTATGAAAGGAAGAAAACCATGTGCAAAATAAAATGCAGGAACGACTAAATGGGGCAAAGAAACAGAACATGCAAGTAACAAAGGACATACAGTTGCAAATAATAGCATAGTTTGAACAAGAGATGCGAAACCCTCTGCTTGCTTCCCGGGCCCTCAGCACACATGATTGTTTTTTATTCAAACAAAGTAGAACCTATTGATGCATTACTAATTCAAAGCATTCTGAGCGTAAAATAGCTCAACATCCAGTTTACTATGAGCTATCTCATAAGTGTCGTAGATGATAACATATACTACAGTGAGATCCCAATACAACAACAACAACAACAACAACAACAACAACAAAGCCTTTAGTCCCAAGCAAGTTGGGGTAGGCTAGAGGTGAAACCCATAAGATCTCGCAACCAGCTCATGGCTCTGGCACATGGATAGCAAGCTTCCATGCACCCCTGTCCATAGCTAGCTCTTCGGTGATACCCCAATCCTTCAGGTCTCTCTTAACGGACTCCTCCCATGTCAAATTCGGTCTACCCCGCCCTCTCTTGACATTCTCCGCACGCTTTAGCCATCCGCTATGCACTGGAGCTTCTGGAGGCCTGCGCTGGATATGCCCAAACCATCTCAGACGATGTTGGACAAGCTTCTCTTCAATTGGTGCTACCCCAACTCTATCTCGTATATCATCATTCCGGACTCGATCCTTCCTCGTGTGGCCACACATCCATCTCAACATACGCATCTCCGCCACACCTAACTGTTGAACATGTCGCCTTTTAGTCGGCCAACACTCAGCGCCATACAACATTGCGGGTCGAACCGCCGTGCTGTAGAACTTGCCTTTTAGCTTTTGTGGCACTCTCTTGTCACAGAGAATGCCAGAAGCTTGGCGCCACTTCATCCATCCGGCTTTGATCCGATGGTTCACATCTTCATCAATACCCCCATCCTCCTGCAGCATTGACCCCAAATACTGAAAGGTGTCCTTCCGAGGTACCACCTGACCATCAAGGCTAACCTCCTCCTCCTCACACCTGGTAGTACTGAAACCGCACATCATGTACTCGGTTTTAGTCCTACTAAGCCTAAACCCTTTCGATTCCAAGGTTTGTCTCCATAACTCTAACTTCCTATTTACCCCCGCCCGACTATCGTCAACTAGCACCACATCATCCGCAAAGAGCATACACCATGGGATATCTCCTTGTATATCCCTTGTGACCTCATCCATCACCAATGCAAAAAGATAAGGGCTCAAAGCTGACCCCTGATGCAGTCCTATCTTAATCGGGAAGTCATCAGTGTCGACATCACTTGTTCGAACACTTGTCACAACATTATCGTACATGTCCTTGATGAGGGTAATGTACTTTGCTGGGACTTTGTGTTTCTCCAAGGCCCACCACATGACATTCCGCGGTATCTTATCATAGGCCTTCTCTAAGTCAATGAACACCATATGCAAGTCCTTCTTTTGCTTCCTATATCTCTCCATAAGCTGTCGTACCAAGAAAATGGCTTCCATGGTCGACCTCCCAGGCATGAAACCAAACTGGTTTTTGGTCACGCTTGTCATTCTTCTTAAGCGGTGCTCAATGACTCTCTCCCATAGCTTCATTGTATGGCTCATCAGCTTAATTCCACGGTAATTAGTACAACTCTGAACATCCCCCTTGTTCTTAAAGATTGGTACTAATATACTCCGTCTCCATTCTTCTGGCATCTTGTTTGCCCGAAAAATGAGATTGAAAAGTCTGGTTAGCCATACTATCGCTATGTCCCGAGACCTTTCCACACCTCAATGGGGATACAATCCGGGCCCATCGCCTTGCCTCCCTTCATCCTTTTTAAAGCCTCCTTGACCTCAGACTCCTGGATTCGACGCACAAAACGCATGCTGGTCTCATCAAAAGAGTCGTCCAGTTCAATGGTAGAGCTTTCATTCTCCCCATTGAACAGCTTGTCGAAGTACTCCCACCATCTATGCTTAATCTCCTCGTCCTTCACCAAGAGTTGGCCTGCTCCGTCCTTGATGCATTTGACTTGGCCAATATCCCTCGTCTTCCTCTCTCGGATCTTGGCCATCTTATAGATGTCCCTTTCGCCTTCCTTCGTGCCTAACCGTTGGTAGAGGTCCTCATACGCCCGACCCCTTGCTTCACCAACAGCTCGCTTTGCGGCCTTCTTCGCCATCTTGTACTTCTCTATGTTGTGTGCACTCCTATCCAGGTATAGGCGTCTAAAGCAATCTTTCTTCTCTTTAATCGCCTTCTGGACATCATCATTCCACCACCAGGTATCCTTATCATCGCTTCTCCTTCCGCTGGACACTCCAAACTCCTCTGAGGCCACCTTACGAATGCAAGTCGCCATCTTCATCCACACATTGTCCGCATCCCCTCCTTCCTCCCAAGGCCCCTCCTTAATGACCCTCTCCTTGAACGCCTGAGCTACCTCCCCCTTGAGCTTCCACCACTTCGTTCTAGCGACTTTAGCCCGCTTATCCCGCTGGACACGAATCCGAAAGCGGAAGTCAGCAACCACCAGCTTATGCTGGGGTACAACACTCTCTCCAGGTATCACCTTACAGTCTAGGCACGCACGCCTGTGTTCCCTTCTCGAGAGGATGAAATCAATCTGGCTAGAGTGTTGGCCACTACTAAAAGTCACCAGATGTGATTCTCTCTTTCTAAAGAGGGTGTTGGCTACAATCATGTTGTAGGCTAGAGCAAAGCTTAAGACATCTTCTCCTTCTTGA
This sequence comes from Triticum aestivum, assembly GCF_018294505.1. NCBI lineage: Eukaryota > Viridiplantae > Streptophyta > Magnoliopsida > Poales > Poaceae > Triticum > Triticum aestivum. The sequence continues at coordinate 693,425,522 of NC_057813.1, forward strand.
TTCCTGATGCCATAGCCAAAGCCCCCATGCGCCCCTTCAAAACCTGTGTTAGATGTACCCACGTGGCCATTGAGGTCTCCTCCTATGAAGAGCTTCTCACCAATCGGTACACTCCTAACCATGTCTTTCAGGCCTTCCCAGAACTCCCTCTTGGTGTTCTCATTGTGGCCTACTTGCGGGGCATACGCACTGATAACATTGAGAACCAAGTCCTCAACTACCAGCTTGACCAGGATGATCCGGTCCCCACGTCTCTTGACGTCTACCACTCCATACTTGAGGCTCTTGTTGATCAAGATGCCTACGCCATTTCTGTTTGCAGCCGTCCCCGTGTACCATAGCTTGAAGCCGGTATCCTCCACCTCCTTCGCCTTCTGTCCTCTCCATTTGGTTTCTTGGACGCAAAGGATATCAACACCTCTCTTCACCGCTGCATCAACTAGCTCCCGAAGCTTCCCTGTCAAAGACCCTACATTCCAGCTACCTAAGCGAATCCTCCTAGGCTCGGCTAGCTTCCTTACCCTTCGCACTCGTCGAGTCAAATGCGAAGACCCTTGCTCATTTTCCACTACATCCGGGCGCCGATGTAGCGCGCCACTAAGGATGCGACGACCCGATCCTCGCTCACTTGCCACCGTATCCGGATCAAGATACGGCGCGCCACCTGGGGGGTGACGGCCCGGCCCTTGCCCATTTTCCACCATACCCGGGTTCCGATGTGGCGCGTCGCTGAGAGGGTTACGCCCCAACGAAAATCTTTTGGGTTCCATCTCCATAAGAGTGGCTGAGTTTTTACGTTGGCTCGCCAAGCCTATCACAACCCTCCTCCTTTACCCGGGCTTGGGACCGGCTATGTTGAGACAACATAGGCGGAGTTCCCAATACTGCTATATAAATCATTAATATATTGAGAAGAATCAAACCAATAATATTCAAAAATATACATAAGCACATAACCACAAATTGTAGAAAGAGAGCTCATATTTAATAAAAAAATGGGAGGCTCAGAGTTGGCTCGTCTATCATATGGCCACTCTATATGCGATAAGTTTAGTGATCCGTGTTGGAGATGCCCTTAAACCCGTGTGACATTTCAGCATTCAAATGGTTGCTCACCGAAAGCAAGCCGTCCTGATTTGCACACTTCCACCTAGTCACACAAAACCCTAACCCCAACCCATACCATAAAAACAAGCGATGGTATCTGATCTCAGTACACCTCTGAATGAGCCTTGCTCATCATCACCATCAACAACACTTAGCGCAATCCCACAAAAAGAATAACAGAGGGAAGCCAATTCTCAAAGAACAAAAGATGACCAGAAACCACACAAGAATCGGTGAAAGCAGAAAGAATCACTATATCAGGAGCAAATCATGATCTGGTGGACACAAAAACTGGGACATGCATAAGTAAATGGCTCAGATATACCCCATTTCGACACCATAACTGAACTTCTGGTAGAATAACCATGAACATCTTATATTTGTGAACGGAGGGAGTAATAATTAGCCGCTAAACTGGTTACTTGTTGTGACACAAGCCATCCTAGTTTAGCACCAAGTGAATCAATTCAGGTGTTTGATAGAAGCTCTCACGGGGAAGCTATATCATCACAGCCATTCATGAACATGACACGAAAGAAACAGTAATCTTGACATCTGAACTTGCCCTATACAACCCTTAAGTTGAAACCAATAACTTAGTAAAGAGTAACCAAAAGTACAAACTGATAAGTAGATAAAGAATAGAAAAGAAGGATGAAATTGTCAAGTCAAATAGCAATTGAAACAAGCAAACTGACCCAGCACCAAATAAAATGGTTTCAAAAACTATCCAAGGGACAGCAGAATTATCACAGCCTTTCAAGAATAAGGAAGAACAGAAAAGAAAGAACGGAAGACAAGAATAAGTACGGCTGGAGTACTGTTTCCTAAAACAACAGAACTGGTTGACATACTGCAAAACCAACAAAATGATACTAGGAAATAGGCAAAAATATAATCTTGCAAAACAGTCCTTTGCATCCACCAGAACATGATTTTACATGGATGCTAGTAAGCAAGAACACAAATTCCCTACCTCAAAAAAAAAGAACACAGATTCCCAAAAAGGGAAAGATCAGTTAAAATTTTGTTGAGGAAACTATCATTTTTACTCAGAATAATCGAAGACAAGTTTATGTCAGCCATGTTTTATCATCATCGCCCCAATTAAACTGGTTACTTGCTATGACACAAGCCATCCTAGTTTAGCACCAACTGAATCAATTCAGGTGTTAGATAGAAGCTCTCACAGAGAAGCTATATCATCACAGCCATTCATGAACATGACATGAAAGAAACCATAATCTTGACATCTGAACGCCCTATATGACCCTTAAGTTGAAACCAGTAAAGAAGTGAGGAGTAACCAAAAGTACAAATTGATAAGTAGATAAAGAGTATAGTAGAAGAATGAGATTATCAAAAGTCAAATAGCAAATGAAACAAGCAAACTGGCCCCGAACCCAATAAGGTAATCCCAAAAACTATCCAAGAGACAGCAGAATTATCACAACCATTCAAGGAAAAGTAAGAACAGAAAAGAAAAAGCCCGAATGCACCAAACTGGCTCCCACCATGGACAACAAAATCACGAGACGGCAAACCAAACACCACAAGAGGTGATTTGCGTGTATCTGCTCCTAGTGGGATAGCAAATGCCAGAACCGTGACAATTCATCACTTCTAAACATAAAAAGGCGATAGGAATAAATAAATGTGTAGAGGGCACAATATAGTTGCATCGAGATTTAAGAGGGCTCAGATTCGCCTTTGATAGATCATACAACCTAGCTCCACCATCTTCTTTCACCAGATCAACCCCCACCAATGAAGCCGAGCTCCTCTGGTTATCACTCAACAGAATGACCATCCAAGAGAGAGCCGTCAATATTCGATGAGAATGAAAAGGTTCTAAAAGAGGGGGGAGTGGGTTTTTTTATGCCCACAGCTCCTTGAATAATCGAAGAAAAGTTTATGTCAGCCAAGTTTTATCATCATCGCCCCAGATAAGTTTCCAACATGGTTCATTTTGTGCTGAGCTTTTCCAAAAAGGGTCAAAACACTGAATTCTGCCGCAACTTGATACACACATACATGCATGCATACGTCACTCTGGGGTTGAGAGTTCTGACACCATTGACAATGTCAAGGCCAAGATCAAGGACAAGGAGGGCATCCCCCCTGTGACCAGCAGGGCCTTATCTTTGCCGGCAAGCAGCTGGACGATGGCCGCAGCCTCACTGACTACAACATCCAGAAGGAGTCCACCCTTCACCTGGTGTCCCCTCCGTGGTGGCCATCCATCCATCAGTCTCAGGAGCTGCTCATACCTGGCCTCGACCGACCAAAGCTCCCGCTCGAAGGACACCTCTCAGACAACGCCGTACGGTTCCCAGCCCACGCCACAACCGGATCCAAGGAAATGGAATGTCGGTGGCTGGCGGCACCATAGCGACGGGAACTGATAGGGCGGCCACCCAAACAATGGGTCAGTCAGCAAGTCCAGGTGTAGATGCTCTTAGTACCCACCACCACCACCACCACCACGGCTGTCTTGATTGCTCAAGACATGATTATTTCAGCAACAATCTTCATCATAGCTCCGCCACTATTTTCTCTGATGAGAAAAGAGGTTGCACACCAAGCAACATGACCATGATATTTCTTTACAGAGGGAGTACACATCACATTCATGCATGCGTGCAAACATGGAGCAATCAGGCTCAGGAGCTGCTCATACCTGGCGTCAGCCGACCAAACCTCCCAGCGCGGAACACGCATCAGGACAACAACACCGTACGGTTCCAAGCCCACGCCACAACCAAATCCAAGCCGATTGAGCGGCAGTGGCTGGCGGCGCTGTAGCGGTGCGGAACTGACGCGGCGGCCACCGGGACGATGGTTCAGTGATCCGGCAACGAGCGCTCGCCTGATTCACACCGAGGGAGAGAGAGAGGGAGGGAGGGAGCATGCAGGGGAGCAATAAACCAGGACAGGACGGAGGTAGTAGTACCAAATCCGAAGCAACGTGCAGCCAAGCTGCGAGAAATCCATGGACGGCGGCTCAGATCCGATCCCGCGCCGGCCCGAGAAAGCCCTCGATCGAAACCAGCCGGCGCTCGGTCCCCAGCCCGCACGGCCGCGGACGGCTCCCGCACCGCCGGCGGCCCCGAGGGGCCTCCAAGCCGATGCGCGATCCGGCGCGCGGGAGGGGCTGGCCCCGAGGAGCGGCGAGTCCGTCGGCCGGTAGCTGGCCGGCGGCAGCGGGTCCCTCCATCATCGCCGCCGTCTGAGCAGGGACGGCGCGGCGGCGGGATTCGATCGGATCTAGCCAGAGCGCTCGCCTCGCCTGCTCTGCTCGGCGGCGTCCACGCGCGGTGGCCTCTCGCGCTCGAACTGATCGGAGCTAGCTAGCGAGGATTGGTCGACGGAGGATGGATCTCCGCTTCAGATGGGGAATGGGAGTCGGGAGGCACTGCGCGGAGGGGAGGGGACGAGAGGATAATGATGAGCTCTTTCTGTACAGTGGGCTTCCCGGCCGCGGGACAATTGCTTTAGCCCAACAACTACTACAAAATATACTGTACATCTCTAGAGTTACTAAGCTCCCACGGTTTACTCCCTCCTAGTTCAACAAGGCATTGGGTGACGTTTGTGGCCCCACCAGTAACTTGGTCATTAGTCGGTTTGGTGATACGTCCGTTCGCTGCCGTAGCTGCTGCGGTCTACTCTCCCGATCTAATTTCACTCTCGCACGCCCCCCCTTCGTGCTAGGGTTTCGGCCGCCAGCCTCCTTGCTCCAGCCGCCGCAACCTCCCCGGTCCGACCGGCCTCAACGAAGATTGGTTGCTGCCCTCGGGTCCTGCGCACCTTCCTCATATGGCGTCGGCCAGTCAACCACTGAATCCAGTGAGTCCGGAGTCATGCGACAGGACGACGAGCACGCATCTTGGGGTGGAGGTTTCTGGTGCGTGATGTTGAGGATGATGACTACTTAGAGGTGTTGACAGCGGCGTACGAATCCGGTGCTTCGTCGAGCTGTAATGTGTTGGTATTCCTGTGCTACATGCCTACATCTACAGCCGGCGACGGCTCCCGGTTGGCCTCAGCATCCCACGCCGCGAGGAGGGCCACCGCAAGGAGATGCAGGCGGACGTGCTCCTCTTCCTGCCTGCAGTGCTCTTCGTGTGGTCCAAGCTGGCGCGCCTCCACGGCACGCTGACGGCACCGTTTCCGACCTGCAGCCGGCGACGGACAAGATCGTTGCCCTGTTGTGGCGCTCTCCTCTGCCTTTCGATGTGCCATCCTCTGCAGCGCCGGGTCAACCATGGCCTTCCTCTGTTGTGCCATCTACATGTTCGGTAATGCTCTCTTCTCCCACACATTACATCTTCATATATTCAAATTGCAATGGCGCGCACTGAACTGAATCGGCGGTAGGGACGGACTGCAATGCTAAGAGTAAGGCCAACTCCACCGCACGACCCCGGATTCTGTCCGTTTGGGTAGGGATTTGGGGTCGCGTCCGGGCCTGTCCTGGGATGCGGTGGCCGTGCGCCCAGCGCGCGGCCGCATCCATTTGCCTCATCCTGTCCGCGTATACTTAAAAAACTAAAAGCAACATTTCAAATGCCAAGCCCTAGTTCAGGACAGCGGCGGCCCCGGTTCATCACGTCGGCAACAGAGCCAGCGGCCTACATGTCCATCGCCGGCAGCAGCCAGCCTCCAAAATGAATAGTTCTCCTCGCCGGCAACACAGTCAGCGGCCGGCAACACAGCCGGCCTCCAAAATGAATGTTTTCTCGCCGGCACACTACCAGCGGCCCGACGGGCGGGCGGGCGGCACCCATGCCAGCCTCAAAAAGAACAGCCACGCCGATCGGACGACCTAGTTCAAGCCTTCGGCGTCGAGCATCTCCTTCTGCCTGGCCTCGAACTAGGCCCTCGTCTTGTCGCTCATCTTCAACAAGTCCACGCTCATGATCGCAAGGGCCACCTCCTTCGCTTTGGTGGCGGCATTGGTGCCCTCGATGTCGAGCTGCCTCTGCCTGGCCTTGACGTTGTCGGCCTCGATGTCGAGCTGCATTTGCCGGACCGCCTCCTCCATGTCGAGCTGCCTTTGCCGGGCCGCCTCCTCCATATCGATCTTCCTCCTCTTGGTCGCCTCCTCCATCTCAAGCTTCTGTCTTTGAAGGTCTAGGTATTGCTTCATTTGCCCGTCCTTGCTTTGCCGCTTCTTCTCGTCCCTCACATTCTTTTGAGACATCATGCCATGCAAAGTCTCATGCAAGGCCATGGATGAGGCGTCACGTATGTCGTCCACCTTGGAGTTGGTCTTGCCCCTCGGCCTCTTCAACGCCTCGCCATCCCCACCTCCGGCGAACTTCGCCGTCTTCTTGCCTCGCTTTCTTTGAAGTTCACGATATTGATCCTTCAACTTAGGGCAATTATTGATGATTGTCCAACAATGCGTAAGAGTGAATGGCTTGTCATTGTGCCGGGCCTTGAATGCCTCCAAAGATTGGAATGCCTACACCACATGATCAACAACAAGTGAACATGCAAACATATACACGGCCGAAGTCTCGTGGCCGTAGCAAGGAAAGGGCTAGAAAGAGGAGATCATACCATGTCCCCAACGCCGAGACCACTCACGGGCCGTGCTTCAACGCTCTCAAATGCGGCGCAATACTTGTTGCACTCTTGTTGGATGAACAACCATCTTTTTTGAATCGAGGCGATGCCACGGTTGCTTGTAATTTGGTAGGGCGACCGACGAGCCTGTAATTTGGTAGGGCGCCCGACGAGCCTGTGCTCGCCGGGCCGACGGCCGCTGCAGGGAACCCGGCAGGATGGCCCATGCCAAGCATGAGGATGGCGTGCGCTTTGTTGACGAGGTCCTCCTTCTCGTCGGCAGCGGCCTTGCACCGCGCGGCCTCCAGCTCCTCGCGCTGGGCGACAAACTTGGCCGCGGCGGCATTGACCTTGAAGACCGCTCTCCGTTCCCTCCTCTTTGCCGATTCCGCGTCCAACTTGGCGATCTCCTCCGGCGTGCACTCCAACCGCGGCTTCCTTGGCGCCTTCTTCTTCACCTTTGCGGGCGGGTCGACGGCCAGGCCGCCGGAACTCGGCGGGGTGTCGGCCATGGACGGGGGAGAGAGAGGGCGGTGGGAGGGACGTGGGAGGGTTTGGGGCAAATGGCGCCAAATGGGCGTGGGGGGGTGGTTTCTCCCACCGACAGGCGGGCCAGGGGAGGACAAGCGCGCGCGTATCGCCTGTCCGTGCGCTGTCCGTTTCACCCCAAAACCGGCGCAAACTTGGGTTGGGGATGGGTCGAAAGCGGACACAAAGCAGACAAAAGTCTGTTTGCGCCCGCGCGCTGGACCGCCTCTTTTGTCCCTTTTACCCCAAACGGATGGGGGCGGACAGGATAGGGTCGCGCGGTGGAGTTGGCCTAACATCACTAAAGCTGCTTGCCAAGTCTGTAATACACTACTTCCTCTGCAGCGAGGACCTGCTCGAGGATGTCCATGTCCTTGGTGGCAAGCAGGCCCTTGCCGCCTCCCAGGGGTCCAGTCCGACGAGAAATACTACGTCGAAGTTGAGGTATACCATCTTTTTGAAGTTCATTCATTCGCTCAAGTTCAATCCTGGCGTCATTTGGACATTCAGTTTGAACACCTAAAACTGTCCGCAGAGGCACATACCGAGGGACTGAAGAAGCTCACTGTCCATGGGCTGTCTCATGCTTTGCTGCGAGGATGGCTCGGTCATGAACGCCACTAACCTGTAGTACATGTGCCTCTAATCCTCTAATGCCTTACTCTATCTGTTCTGCCAGCAGCCATTCTGTCTGCATCCGAGGTTTTCTAACTGATGCATGTAAATCGATGACACGTACATGAAAAGCTCCGTATGAACAAGCATAAGTTGATTTTTTGTACGAATACAAACTTTAGCTATTCTTCCATGTGAATAGTGTGTTAATGTTTCATCCAAAAAGAGGTACTGTATTGTCCTATTCTCTCTTTTGTAGTATTTCAATGAATTTAGCTTTATTTATTTTCTATGAATAATCAAGTATTTGTTAGTACTCCCTCTGTAAACTAATATAAACTTATGTTAGTTTACGGAGGGAGTAGTACATACCAATTACTGATCTGAGTAGAAATTCTATGTGCTACCTTTGTTCAGAAATAATATATTTGGATAATTCTTCATGGTAAGGTAATGTATGTTTCTAACTTCTTGTGTAGATAGAAGGACGTGTTATGGGCCTTGGTACCCCAGATTATGCAAATTCAGTCTACCTTCTTGCTAAGGTACAATTGCTCTGTTACTTTATAAGTTACTATTCTAGAGAAAGGCGTTTTGGAGGCCGAGCTCCATGGAGGCCTTTATTTTTAAAAAATTTAAATTCAAACTTTTAAGGTTCAAAAAATTCTAAAAAAAATATGCGTGTATGTAAGGATGTAACTCACATATGTGTAAAAATTCATGATGAAATACCTTGAGTTGCGACCTGTACAAAAAAGACAAATCCATGGCCTGGGAGGATGAATAGTATCATGTGTTAAACAGCCCCATATTTGTCTTTTTTGCACAGCCCTCATTTCAATGTATTTTGAACTGAAAATTTACACACATGTGTATTATGCCTTCATGTATATCTGTGATTTTTTTTCAGAATTTTTTGAGATGTAAAAATACGAATTTCAATGAAATTTCAAATCTGAATCTGGAGGCCTCACTGGAGCCCGAGCTCCAAAAGGGATTTCCGACTATTCTATATTCTCTTATTCTTTTCAAAGGCGTCTTTCTTGACGGGTGGGAGTTCTGTATTTCATTTGAGTTAATTAACAGAAACCAGATACAACAGGCATACACCTAAGCTAAACTTGGTCATGAGCCCCACAAGCCACACTCAAATGCGACAGCACTGTTTGGTGGAAGTAGAAACTATGTAACCAAGCTAAACATAACCAAGCATATCTGACACCGTGACACTGTTTTGTGGAAGTAGAAACTATGTAAACTACATGGATATTAATTAGCCCCATTTTGTTTCAAGGAACTTAATAGGAAACTCTGAAGGAACTGATTCCCATGTAAAAACTCTCTAAGTTGTTGTTAGGAATGGAGAAAAGATGAACAGTGAACCATAGGAAAGTTTCCCTGTTGACATCCACTTTAGAGGAAACAAACCATGTGACCCAACCTCTTTTTTTATATATTGCTGAGGAACGAACGAGGCAGCCGAGAGTCCAACAGTTTTGGAGCGAGAGAGTTGTGTAGTTTGAATTTTTTTTCCCTTTTTGCAATACTTGTTGTGGTTGATTGATCGAAGATACGAGTGATGGGTAAATAAATGGATGAGGGTGGTTTGGACAATATTACTGATATGTGGGTGCCTTCTTCTAATGACCCCACATGTCATCAAATAAACATTAATTGTTCTATCTCTGCAGTTTGATTTGAATGAGGTTGTGTAATGAGTAATCATACCCAAAAGGACAAAAGTATAGTACACATCCTTTCCCGTGTTTCTAAATTCATATTCCAAACAGCAAGTTTGAAGCTTTCTATTAAGAAGGAGATTCTTTTAGCCATAACATCCTGCCCATTGTTCGGCATAAGATACATGAGTTCTTAGTGACGTGTCCATATCAGTCTTAGCCTGAAATCGATGACAGGCATGGCCTCTGAAAGGTGATAGACTTGCGAATCTATGTAATCACAGTAGAGATCTCATGCTTACAAACAATGGGAAAGCTCCTCCGGCGTTATGATGATCTGAAAGAGCGTTCTGCAATTTCTGATGTTACTGTTTCAGTGCAAAGTAAGCAGACAACATCCATCATCCTTTCTTCACTTTGAACACAGTTGATGTATTTCTGCAGCAAGGGAAATCCTAATGACATGCTTTTGCACCGAACAACTCAGATGTGGCTTCTCAACTAGGCTATGTAAGCATCGACTCTTTAAGCTTATAAGACATGGTCCTTGAGGAGCAATATAAGAATACAAGATAGAACTGTGCTTGTATCATGCACAGCTGGAGAAAACACAAATAACTGCTCCTTAGTAAAGGCCCCTTCTTTCTCCTCAAAAAATGAAGGCCCCTTCTGGTAAATATGGCTAAAGGTGACATTGGACATGGTTTGATGTTTCTTTTCCCCTCAGATTGTGAGGCAGATTGAGAAAATGATCTGAGCAAAGGCAATGATGGAAGCTACTGGGAAGCCCGCATGATTCAACTAAGGATGAACATCTGAGGTCTAAGGAATCGAATTGAGCTGCTTGATTCCAATATTTTTGCGATGTTTCATGCACACATAGTGCATGGAGATGAAGGCTTTTGAGGCATGTCAGCGTGTAAATGAGTCTTAACATCGAATGTCCTATTCTGAGCCCGAGCGCAGATTATTCCGTTGAATAGCTATGAGATTCCCACCTCAGCGTGTATAGGCGCATGTATTCTTTAAGTATCCCTATTTTCTTTCAGGGTCTGTGGCCCGCATCTGATCGGTAATAATTACGACGCCGTTACTTGCTCCTCTACCGGATCGGATGTCCTTCCACGATCTGTGCCGTGATATCACAGGATTCTGGACTAATGGCCTTAATTATATCCCATTTATTGCGGCCCACAGCTGCAGGTAGCAGCCTTACCCTACACGATTCTTCTCTTTCATCACCTGCTAAATCACAAACTTTTCTTTTACATGGGCTAAATCACAGCCTTGAAAACTAAGTACTAGTCAGCACTGTACTGTAAAAAAAAAGACCATGAATTTTCGTTTGTCTATGCCTTTCCAAATGTCTAGATGTGTCATGTGTTTGCAAAACATGCCCTTAGTTTTCCCGTCGCTATTCCGTCAAAATACCAATTGTTGTAGCAATTTCACAAGCATCTAGTCACAACTGGAAATCACAACCATGCTAATATTGGCCGAACATCGTTTGAAACTCAAAAATCTCATGATGCACAGCAAAACCACACACCCCAGAGTGCATCATCAGCATAACCTTATAAGTACTTAAAAGTTAAAACGCACCACCTATTGAAAGTTTTCAGTTTCCCTTTTGCAAAACACGACATGAACTCATCAGAAGCCATTCTGGCAAAATACCAAGTCACCGTCCAGGTCTCCTAATTGAAAACCACAACCATCCTTAGCTAACTCCAAATGGTTCTGAACAGCATTAATTGCAAAATGAACACCTTACAGAGTTCTGCACTACAATCTTAACAGAGCACTTACAAATCTTAAAAACCAACGATTCATCATCTGTTGGTTCATTTACCACCTTCAACATGTGGCATATCAATCCTTACATGCAAATATAGTATAGCTAAGCACAGAGTGATCACAAGCACTTCCACGCCAGCTGACTAGGATGTAATCTAGCTTGCCATGTCTTGCTCAAAATACAGGTTAGGCTCAATGTGGCAAACACTGGGCTTAGAATCACTACCACACCACAAAATGAGATGGTAGCTAACATTCCCCTCCAGTGTCTAATGTACACAACGTGTTTCATAATCAATCTCGCAGACACCGGATCTAAAATACTACATCCCTATAACTCATACCTCAGAAAGAGCACTTCAAGCATGAAATCTGGCAGCTCAACCCTGTTCCCCCTCATCAAAATCACCTCATACACTATGGACCTCGTACATTGGCACCGGCAACATCATCTACAAAATGTATCAACCATTCACTTGGTTATCAGTTGAACAATGACATGTCTTTTCAAATTGTCTTTGCATAAAATAATTTTGTCTACTGAAGCTTGTAGCCGAGCACTTCATAGCTCATCATCATATTCATAAGTTCGTAGTCCAGGCTATACGAGCTATACATCAGCGCCAGTTGTAAAACCCCGGATCGCTAGTGTAAATTTTGATTTGTACAAAAGACAGTAAGACATTTCTTGGGCACTCACCACAAACTGCAAGTCAAAGACGTGGTGCCACCTGATCTGCCAACTATCAAACATCCGACCTTCCTTGTAATGATCAGCCGCGACACACGAATCCACTGTCAACAGCCCGTTTGGTCCGAACTCCCTCACGAAGTCTTCTCCTGATAGGACCACAAGATTATTATTTTTTAGATCAGAGCGCCACTAGGACCACAAGATATAGACCTATATGCTCGAACCACTTCCTGCGCATGTCGATGGTAGGCACACAAGTTAACAATTGCAAACGGTGTACTAACAACACTCAAACTTAACTTACTTGCTAAGTTCTCTGGAAGTGTATGACAACATGCTGTCATAGAAAGTAGCATGTCTCTTGCGTTTGGCTCTTCATCCTTCAAACCAGCTTTTCCTCGGAACTTATCACCCATCTCACCCTTCACGATGTCCTGACCATGCCTATCTGCAACCTTAGGTTACTCTTACTCCTCGTCCAGCCTGACACCACGCACAATCCCCTACCCACTTCATCCTCATGCTCATGGATGTCTGCAAAGAACTATGTTAACTGAATGCAAAGATAACTCAATTTTTAGAACAAAGCGAAATGACAGATGATAACCTGATTGTCCAGCAACCTCATTGCGGTCATATTGCATCAAGGCTTCAGGCACATCGCAAGGTGTCCCATCCCCTGCAAATTCAAAATGTTACAGCAAAATTTCAATGATCTCACAACACTCGGTCAGTCCATCTGAATGATCTCACAACCTGTCACTGCATTGTTGACACAACAACTCTTGTTCTGCCCCCTCGTACCCCTCCCAGAGCCAGCATCAGCACCTGATTTGCACATAATATATTTAATATCCCAGAGACGTAAGCGGGCCTCCAACACATGGAATGACCTGGGTACATTGTTAGTGCCAATACCTCCACTAGTATGATTACTACCACGGGTTACTTGCCTCAAACTCTCTCCTGCTTCTCTAACTGTGGATTATCTCGCCAAATTTAGTGAAAGCGAATGATTATGACTCTCTCTATGCTTAATGTACTCCCTTTGTAAAGAAATAATATATTTCTTTACAGAGGAGTATCAAACATTGTCCTCTGCTTGTAAAAGTCTTTATCAGAGCCAGGCATTCGCAATGGCAAGACCTTCTGTTCTGAACACCAGCTTTACCCTACAATATGTTTTCAATTCTTGAGAATGCAGGAAATAACAAGAACTGAGGACACGGCTAAAATATACCGGAGTAATTGCCAACTGTACAAAGCAAAATGTCTAAATCATACACCTTGCCAAGTGAGTCGAAAGCACTGCCAAGAACTGGAGCGGTCACACTATCAGCTGGCTTTTCTATAAAAACACCTGACAGCCTTCTCGAAGTCACTAATGCGAGATGGGCAGTGTCCTGCTGGATGCGGCAGCACCAATTCTCAGCCAGCAAACACAAACACACCTGTCATGAATTATCTAAATACTGTTGGCACACGGCAAGCATAGCAATTCACCATCTCTGTATGATCCGCTCATCCATGTAAACCTAAAATTCAAAAATTCCACCATTCTTGATGGAATCAGTGAGCTTTCTCCTCACCTTTTATTTCAGCCGGGGCCTGGGGATTATCTTCCGTGGAGAGCCCGGTGGGCGGTGGTCGAAGGCAACTAGGCGAGTTATCCCTTCTGTTCGCCACCAGCGCAACAGGCCTAAAGATCCTGCCGTGGGATGCTGCTGCGGCACCTCCACCTGATTTGGCAGTCTCATTTGCAGCAAATCGCATGGCACCAAACTTTCCCTACTTTCTGATTAATATTGGATCTGGCATATGAAAAACTCAACCTTCAACTACCAAGCATCTAGCCTAAAAATCGATTCCAGACCGTCGGATAGCTACGGATCCACATACCCGCCGATTCCGATCCGCAGCTCAGCTGCCCCGTCTCGTTGCCACTGCAGACGCTAATGGCAGGATTTTATCCTCACAAACTTTGTTCTTACCTATAGAACTACGTTTCTTTGCTAACCATAAGATCAAATCCAGCACTAACCTACTCCATCCAAGCGCTCGGGGATTCATCTTCCAGTTGACAGCTCCGAGGTCGGTGGCAAGCTGTCCCTCATGTCAGCCGACGCTCCCTTGGCCGCCAAGATCTGTGCGTCCACGCTGCCCATCGAGCCTCCTGCGCCGCCACCACCTGTTCCACCACCACCTGATGCTCCACCACCATAGCCACCACAGTCGGCTCCGCCGGTACTGGTGGCGGCACCAAACTCGCTCCCACCACCTCTAGGAAAGTGGATCTGATCGAGGCCAAACCAAATCTTTTCAAAACACACATCTGGTCGCTAATAAACCGCAAGGACAGCGGGGGGAAGAAGTACCCGCGTATAGGCCGCATCAGGAACTCCATGGGGTCGCCGCCGCCGCCAGCCTCGAGCTCTGAAGTGAGGTCACGAAGGAACCAGACCACCCGTACAATTTCCGCCTGGGCCCATCAAACAAAAAGCCAACTTCCTGGTCGACGGATCAGACGAGAACGCCGAAACTTATCCACGGCCCACCTCGTCAGCGACAAACGGACGTCGCACCGCGCGTTAAAATAAGGCCGAGCACCAGCCCCTGCCCACTAGTATTCAACTACAGTGTCCATTATCTAGCAAACCGCCAGCGGACGTATAAAGTAATGGCGCAGATCCAGATGCTCTATTCAACGCCCAGGATAGCGAGCTCATTTGAGCCCGCGTGCAGTTACTCCACGTCCTCTTAACATGCTTCATTGTTACATTATGGTAACACACATAATCCTCGCTGCAAGTTATTCATGTGTCAAGTTGAAATGTACATGGCTCAATGGTCGGACATTTATCAGGAGATTATTCAAATGAGTAAAAAAAGAGGAAGATGCAGCTATAGTTCATTGTGGATCAATGTCTGCTTCTCTACCTCTGTTTGACCATAGACCCTTCTTTTGATAGTTGATTGACTGATTGGCAGACCCTTCTTTTGATAGTTGATTGACTGATTGACACGTCGTTGGTTCGGCTGTCATGCTGTGACGTGGGGACGACTTCTTTCATGGTTGCTTATACACCCCTAATAGACATGTTCTGTACGACATGGTTGCTTACAAACTTTGCCTGGTTTTATTAGGAACATTATTACGATTTTCCATCAATAATATGCAGACTCATACTTGAAACACACTTACATTTATCTACTTTTTTTATTTGAAGCTTCAAGACAAATGAGTGCGGGTACATTTGGTTCACATGATTTGATCTGAATTTGCATGGCCCTATTTTGTAGGGGAACATTTGTTCTTTAACATGCCCCGTTGATTTGAAAAAACGCCTGTGAAAGGGGGGAAATGTGAACCCATGATTGAAAAATGGCGCAGCGAAGCGCCCGTTACCTTCTAGTATACTACTAGTAATTTGTACTCCCTCCGGTCTTTTTTACTCTGCATATTAGGTTTGTCTGAAGTCAATCTCATCCAACTTTGACCAAGTTTATATAAAAAATTATAGACATTCACATAACAACACAAATATCATTAGATTCATCTTGGAATATATTTTCATATTATATTTATTAAATATTATAGATGTTAATAATTTTTAATATAAATTTGGTCAAACTTAGCAAAGTTTGACTTTCGGTAAAACCAATGTGCAGAGTAAAAGGACCGGAGGGAGTAGTATGTGCTTTGCACGTTAAATTATCGGAATAGATAACTCCCGAACGTGCCAGTTTTTATCGTTTCGGGCCGAACGATGTCTTTGCTGTTTGATTTCTGGCACTAATCTTGGAGCATGGAGAGTCATGTTTGTTCTCCGTTCGAAAAATTCATGTCTCCTCCCGAACGCCTCCCCTCCCTTCCCCCCACGAGCCACGACAGCAGTCTATCCACACTCCTCTCCTCACGTCTCCATCCCCACTCATCTTCCCCCACCCCCTGATTTCTCCACGGAGCACAAACTCCGGCGAGGTCGGCGGCTAGCCACCGGGTCCGACCGATTCACGGCGAACTGGCGCTGGGCCGCGGGAGGCGGAGGCGCGTAGGGGATGGATCTGGATGCAACTGCTCTCGCCGGTCGCGGCCCGTGCTCGCGCTCGCCGTCGCCGATGGGGAGCGCCTCGCGTGTGGCGGAGGGGCTTGAGCGCGTGGATGTCCCTGGCGGTGGCTGCCGAAGTACGAGGTGCGGCTCCCCATGGCGTTGGCTTCGAGCGCGGCCATGGCGGCGGCCTCGAGTACGGCACCACACGCGCCAGCTCCTTCTCCGGGGTGTGCTCTGCCTCCTGCGGGGGCGCTGGCGACGCTGCCTCCGACCGGCGCTTCGACCTCATCTTCGAGGCCAACGGTGCGCGGCGAGCTTGTGCTTCACGGGGCCAACCTCCGCGTCGAGGAGTTGCTCTCCATGAGCTCCTGCGCCGTCCCACCTTGGCGAGGAGGAGAAGCAGCGTTTGTGCTTGATGCTGGGAATAGCAGTGAAAATGCGCACTCGATGAGCCTGTGTGCCGGCATGCAATTCCTCAAAGTGGAGTTGCAGCATGGGTGGCGGAGAGTAGAAGCGTGGCCACAACGCTATCACTAGCTTCAGATTTTTTTCCTCAGGTATAAGTTGATGCTTTTCTTCATTTTTGCCATATGAAAAAATTAGGATGCTATCATCATATTTTCCAATGCTGAAAGATTGTGCCATGTAGAAAATTGCCATGATAATCTTAAGATAAATACAAATAGAACAAACTCTCAGATAAAAAATTGCCATGCTATTTTACAGAACATCACAAATATGTTTTGCCACCTTGATACATAACTGAATTTTTGTATAGTACGTTCAGATCTCATTTTTGAGCTATCACACTTTTTTTTTGTTTACACAACTACAATCTTTTGCCATGGCAAATTTTGGGACCATGGCCACATGGCAAATGTAGGATTCCTCTTAGCTAAAAACACGACAAATGTAAAACATGGCAAATTCTGAAATTTCCACAACATGTCAAACTTACTTCAAGTACCATGGCAAACTGAATGTTGGAATGAAAGTTGCCATGGCAGACTTTGCTATGAGTAGTAGCCATGGACAGAATCTCTACGAGTTTTTGACATGGCAAAATTCTAGAGTAACTGCCATGGCAAAATTCTGGAGTAGTTGCCATGGCAGTATTTTCTATGAGTAATTTGCGATAGATAGAATTGCTATGAGTACTTGTCATGGCGGATTTCTGGAGCAATTGCCATGGCAATTTCTGAAAGTTTCTACAACATGGCAAACTTGTCATCCTCCAAATAGTTTGCCACGATTTTCTTCAAATGTATTTTTTTATTTCTGTAACGTTACAAACTTACTACATGGTCCATGGCAAAATTAGTTTATGGCTCATGGCAAGTTTAATTCAAGTCCCATAGAAAAATTTGTGTCTTATCATTGCCAAATATATTTGTACAAATGACAATTTTCTTTAAAGCTTTGACATGGCAAGATTAACTCAAGTCACATGTATTTTGCCATGTTTTTAGGCATCTCTAAATTTTCCATGACAAACGATCACTACAACATGGCTAATTCTACTAATTTTCTAAAACATGGAAAACTTGCGGCCCTTATAATATTTTGCCATCATTTTTGTTCAAATGTATATTATAATTTTATTTTCTCTAACATGGCAAAATTAGTTATGGACCATGGTAAGATTAGTTTATGGACCATGGCAAGTTTAATTCAAGTACCATGGCAAAATTCTTTTGTCTTATCATTGGCAAAAAAAAATTTACATAAATGAATTTTTTTCTTTAAAGATTTGACATGGCAAGTTTAAGTCAAGTCACATGTCCAAATTGCCATGTTTTTTAGTTATCTCTAAAATTGCCATGAAAAATGGTCACTAAAACATGGCAAATTCTGAAAGTTTTTTCTAAAAATGGCAAACTTGCCATCCTTCAAATAGTTGCCACCATTCTTAAATTTTGCCATGAAAAACTATCACGGAAACATGGCAAATTCTGAAAGTTTTATAAAACGTGGCAAACTTGCCATCCTTCAAATAGTTGCCACCATTTTTATTTAAAAATATTTTTTATGTTTAACACAGAAAACTTCCTATATGGACCATGGCAAGATTAGTTTACAGACCATGGCAAAATTCTTTTGTCTTATCATTGGCAAATTATTTTTTACATAAATGAAAATTTTAATTTAAAGATTTCACATGGCAAGTTTAAGTCAAGTCACATGTATAAATTGCCATGTTTTTTAGACATCTCTAAAATTGCCATGAAAAACGGTCACTAAAACATGGCAAATTCTGAAAGTTTTTTCTAAAACATGGCAAACTTGCCATCCTTAAAATAGTTGCCACCATTCTTAAATTTTGCCATGAAAAACGACCAGTAATTTCCATGGCAAACCATAACTAAAACATGGCAAATTTAATTAAAGTACCATGACATTTTTTAATTTAGAATTTGTGCATGAATTTTTTTTAATAATTAATCATGGCAAATTTAATTAATTGACCATGGTAAATGTAGTTTATGGATCTTGCTTAATTTTGTAATTGACCATGCCAAATTTAGTTTTATATATCACCGGTGAATTTAGCTTATTGCGCATGGCCAGAATTCTTCTCATTGCAATACTCACTTTCTTGAACCATGGCAATTTAGTTGATTCTTTTTTGAACATCGTGGGAATTGGTTCGTATGTATCATGATGATCTTGCAATCATTTTCTGCCATCATTACAATTTTTTGCACCAATTTTTTGGCCACCATGGCAATCATACATTTTTGGCATCAATGCGTATTTTTATGACCATGAAAAGTTTTTATTTTTTCTTTTGCAAAATGGCATGATTACTATTCATGTCACCATGGAAAATTTTAGGTTATGCTCATGGCAAATTCACTTTTTACATCGTGACATTTTTTTGAATGGAAAATGGCAAATTTTGTGACCATGGCGACTTATTTTTGGACCAATTTCCAAAATTTATTTAAAACCATGGCAATTTTATTTTTCTTAGCATGGCAAGTTTATCTTCTATTGGACCATGGCAATTTTATATTATTTCCATTAGCTATTTTTCTATGATTTCCATGGCAATTTGTGGCACTTTTATTTGTAAAGTTTTTAAATCAGTTTTTAGCTTTTCTTTGAGAGTTTTTCTGTTTTTTTTCGTGTTTCAGTATCTAAATGGACCTGTTTTTCTTATGTCACTCGTGCAACATGCCCGCGCTGGCATCTTTGTTAGGCTTTTGTTGCATTCGTGATAAGCGATGAGTTTCTGGAAGTGTTCGGGCTGAGAGAGCTCATGGCCCAAATGAAATCGTTCGGTCGTTCCCCCTGCCCAGCGCGAATAATTCGTTTGGGGCGACCCATCCCAGCGCGAACGTCAGCGCCTTATCAATGTCCTAAATTATTATGTATAATTGCAATACTAATTCATTAAAAATTAAAATTGAACCACCTATGTTTTGATAAATTTATCATGTAATTTTGAAAAGGATATTTTTGCTTTCTCTTCAACAGCAATTTTATATATGAAGAAGGCATTACGCGAAACCTTTTTTTAAGATATGTTATTGGCGTGTTTCTGTTTATCTTTAATTTTTTAAATTCAAACTTGAATATATATGAAAATTAGTTTGATGTAACTAATTCACATTTTCAGGTATTTAACTCATAAATTACTCATAATTTCTATTTCATTTGCACGGCCTCGACCTCAAAGGTGTTTTAAATAAAATAACACCATGTTAAAAACTAAACCTAAATTTTCTACTTGAACATTTATTTAAAAAACCTACTCAGTAATATAGCCATGTGCTACTCTTTTCTACTCCCTCCGTCCCGTAATATAAAACATTCTATGTAGTGTCAAAAATGTTCTTATATTACGGGACGGAGAGAGTAAGTTATACTACTTCTTCTGAGGTAATATTGCCGTGTGCTACTCAGAATGAAGAATGATTCCTTCCATGTGTAACTGCTACTGTAGCAAAAAATAACTGCTAGCTAGCCTCTACAGCACACTTCTTTAGATACTTCTAGCCTGCACTGGCGTATAGTACTACCTTACTTAACACTAGATCATCGATGGCACGCGTTGCCGCGCCTGTCTGTTATGGCGTTAGAATTATTGGAATTTAAATAAAATATAGTAGAATATATGTTAATATCAAAAGTAAGCACAAAGCTAAAGCAGAAGGGTGTAGCAAATAATATTTTAACTAATCATGCTAAGAATATAACCTCATCATTTCCAAAGTAAAAATTACATAGCATCCCAATTGAGGAGTTATTTACTAAAATGAAATGGATCATGTTGTGGATAATGTGATTCTTGAACCTCATGATGATTTTCTGACGCAGATAGATTAACCACACAAAGCAGAAGAAGCAAACCAAAAAAGATGATAAGTCTTGTCACCTGGGAAGCAGCTACATCTTGGGCTGAAATTCTTCAGAAAGCGCAAGTTGTAATATAGTGTACAAAAACCAAAATAGAAATGCCTGCGATTTATTGGTCATACTTATAAGACACCACGAATTATAGATGATATCTCTTCCCTAGACTACAACACTCTTGATGCCATCGTTCACTTAAGGAATGCAAATGCACATGTATCCAGGCGTCGGAAGAAAGATTTTCAATGTTGGTGACATACATCAGTTCTGTCATCAAACCAATGGCAGCAAGCAGACCTGCAATGAGGAGCAAGCTAAGAGAAGCACGGGGATGCAACATCATAGTTGTGAAGAAATGCTGACAAGATAACCGATTGACAAACTATATATTCCTGAGATGCAAATCCTGTAAAGATTGACTGACTACATAACCAATTTGTCATAGAACAATGAGGCAAGATGCATTCTTTGGATGTACTATCTGAAATTTTACAAAGTAACTACAGAACAGATGACGCAATGAAGTACATCTACTAATCAGAACTACCAATTCACTACAGGAATCAGGAATTTTGTTGTTCGCCATGGCTGACGGCAAAGGCACGCATGGCGGACGGCAAAGGCGCGCATGGCGCCAGCCAGCTGACGGCAACACGTCCGGTTGAACAGGCTACGACAAAGGCTTCTTTGTTGTCTGCTGGCTGACGGAAAGATACAAAGGTCTTTGCCGTCTGCTAGCCGACGGCAAAGAGTCTGGACGGCACATGTGTTAGCATAGGTCCGTTAAGGGGTTAACGGTGTGCTTTACCATCAGCTGGCGGACGACAAAGACCTTTGCGTATTTGCCGTCTGCCAGCTGACGGCAAAGAACATTGATTGTTTGCCGTCTGCCAACGGATGACATAGCATGCCACATGGCAGTGCCTGGGGGGCTGGCCTATTTGGTAGCTTTGCCGTCAGCTGGCTGACAAACAATCAACATTCTTTGGAGGTCGTTGGCTGACGGCAAGGCATCCAAATAGCCAGCCTACTGCCCCAGGTTGCACAGGTTGCTGACACGTGGCATATTTGCCGTCTGCTGGTTGATGGCAAAGCTCTTTGCCATCCGCCAACAGACGGCAAAGAGTCTATATAGCCCATGTTTTTCTGTTTTTTTCTTGAATTCATTCAATTTGACAGAATTTCACACACACACACACACATGAAAATACTTTCGACAAGCATACCAACACATATACATACCAAATCATATCCCTGCCATATGAATATGATCATCCAACACACATATATATAGCAAATGGTTTCATCCAACACATATACATAGCCAACATATCCAACAACAAGCATACAATGGTTTCATCCATCCAAACATATATAGGTAGCAAGCTTCCTCATCTAAAGCAAATCAAAACAAGAAGGAAGCATAAAGAGAAGAGTAGACTCCATCAACGCAAGCTTCCTCATCTAAAGTAAATCTGCAAATTGGGAAAGAAGCAAGTTATAAGAAGAAGAAGAAGAAGAAGAAGAAGAAGAAGAAGAAGAAGAAGACTAGCTAGAAAAAGAAGAAGAAGAGGAAGAAAAGGAAGAAGAAGAAGAAGATTTTTCCTTCTCTTTATTTTTCTCCTCTCCTTTTTTTATCTTCTTCTTCTTCTTCTAACTAAGGTAGGTAAAAATGCCATTTTATTGCTAAGCTAGGTAAAAATGCTAAGTGTAGGTCATTTTAGAGCTAAGCTAGGTAAATAGGTCATTTTGGAGCTTACTAAGGTTATTATGTCATTTTGGAGGAAAGTAAGGTAAGTCTATATCATTCTGGAGGTAACAGAGTTTATCATGACATCTTTTAGGAAAGAAAGCTAAGTATAGCTCATTTTTTGTCTAACTTAGGTAGTTATGCCATTTAGGAGGAAAGTAAGCTAAGTATGCATTTGTTAAGCAAAACACTAGAGAAACTTACCCTCATCATAACAAATACGATGAAGATCGCAACTAAGGTAACAATTGATCCAACGCCATAATGATACCAAGCCTCATTATCAATGGCATATTTTCTAATCTTTTTAATCTTCAAGCGCATTGCATCCATCTTCAAGCGCATTGCATTCATCTTCATCTTGTGATCATCAACCACATCGGCAACATACGACTCCAATGTCATCTTCTCTTCTTCAATTCTTTTATTTTTTTCTTTCAAATACTCATTTTTTTCAACTAAATTTAACTTCTCGATAAGAGGGTCGGTTGCAAATTCCAGTTCATATACCTCCTAGATTAAAATATCTCTATGTCAACTTGATGGCCATATATGTCATAAATGCGAAATGCAACAAATAGTTATAAAAGAGGATTTACCACATCAGAATCATAAAGCGGGCGAGGACCGACGGGGACGAATATCACACTAGTAGAAAAGGGGGCATTGGTCCAGGCCGGGTCAGCCCGTTAGTCCCGGTTCAGTCCAGAACCGGGACCAATGGTGGCATTGGACCCGGTTCGTGAGCCCCGGGGGCCGGGCGGGCCACATGGGCCATTGGTCCCGGTTCGTCTGGACCTTTTGGTCCCGGTTGGTGGGACGAACCGGGACCAATGGGCCTCGCTCCTGGCCCACCAACATTGGTCCCGGTTGGTGCCACGAACCGGGACCAAAGGCTGCCCTTTAGTCCCGGTTCATGCCACCAACCGGGACAAATTAGGTGCCTATATATACCCCCTCGCGTAAGAGCAGAGCACACTGCTCTGTTTTTTCTGGCCGCCGAGGGGGAGAGGGCTTGGTGTTGCTCTAGCTCACCTCCTATGCACACAAGGTGTTCGATGGAATGCCCGAGCCACACTACTTAAGCTTTCTCCTCTCCAAGCTCGACCTCCAAGCTTCATTTTCCTCAATATTTGTCTAGGTTTAGCGGTCCGTCACGCCCCGTACCCGTCTTCACCGCCG
The DNA here is from genome assembly GCF_018294505.1 of Triticum aestivum. Classification (NCBI taxonomy): domain Eukaryota; kingdom Viridiplantae; phylum Streptophyta; class Magnoliopsida; order Poales; family Poaceae; genus Triticum; species Triticum aestivum. Next base: position 693,448,859 of record NC_057813.1, read on the forward strand.
TCGATCACCCGCGCCGATCTCATCGCCGGCACCACCGTGGTGAGCCTCTTGTTCTTATCTTCTTTCTAAAAGGAAAAATATTCTTACTTGTATGTTTAGATAGATACTTGTATTATTTTCTTACTTTCATTATTGCATCTTATATAGTGCGATGGTTTTGGTATCCGCCCCCGTCGGCCCTCGTCCTGTCTATGATTCAGATGTGGTATATATTATCTTTTCATAACTATTGGTTCATTTATTGTTTATGAAAATTATGCCGACCAACGTGACATAGATTTTATTTATCTAGGAGGTTGTTGAACCGGAAATTCCAACCGACCCTATTGTCGAGAGGTTAAATTTAGTTGAAGAAGAAAACAATTTCTTGAAGGAAAAATAAGAAAAATTGAGGAGGAGAAGATGATATTGGAGTTGCATGTTGCGGATGGCGTCGATGATCACAAGATCAAGATGGATGCAATGCGCTTGAAGATTAGAAATATTAGAAAATATGCCAGTCATACCGAGGCTTGGTATCATTATGCCGTTGGATCAGTTGTTACCTTGGTTGCGATTATGATCGCATTTATTTTAGCATTGAAATGTTTTACATAGTTTCAATGTATGGTTTAATTAATTTAGATGCTCTGCAGAGCTTTATGTTGTTCTGTAATGATTTTTGCTTGAAGATGAGAACTATGTATGTACTTTGGTTTTAATGTGATGATGAACTTCTACTAATTTGGTCACTTAGTTATCTATTCATGATGTTCTGTAATGATTTTTGACACACTTAATTATATATAATGCACGCAGTTGAACCGGCAATGGATGTACGGTAACAGACACACCTCCGAGTACATTAAGGGCGTGCATGATTTTCTCGAAGTGGCTGAGGCAAACAAGCAGAATGGTTTTATGTGTTGTCCATGCCCTATATGTGGGAATACGAAGTCTTACTCTGACCGGAAAATCCTTCACACCCACCTGCTTTACAAGGGTTTCATGCCACACTATAATGTTTGGACGAGGCACGGAGAAATAGGGGTTATGATGGAAGACGGCGAAGAACAAGAGTACGATGACAACTATGTGCCCCTGAATACGGTGATGCTATTGAACATCAAGAGGAACCAGACGATGTGCACGATGATGCTGCAATGGGCGAAGCTACTGAAGATCAAGAGGAACCAGACGATGTGCCCGATGATGATGATCTCCCCCGGGTCATTGTCGATGCAAGGACGCAATGCAAAAGTCAAAAGGAGAAGCTGAAGTTCGATCGCATGTTAGAGGATCACAAAAAAGGGTTGTACCCCAATTGCGAAGATGGCAACACAAAGCTCAGTACCGTACTGGAATTGCTGCAGTGGAAGGCAGAGAATGTTGTGCCAGACAAAGGATTTGAGAAGCTACTGAAAATATTGAAGAAGAAGCTTCCAAAGGATAATGAATTGCCCGACAGTACATACGCAACAAAGAAGGTCGTATGCCCTCTAGGATTGGAGGTGCAGAAGATACATGCATGCCCTAATGACTGCATCCTCTACCGCGGTGTGTACAAGGATCTGAACGCATGCCTGGTATGCGGTGCATTACGGTATAAGATCAGA
>NC_057813.1:693450715-693454080 GCF_018294505.1 Triticum aestivum
GTGATGTGGTATGCTCCTATAATACCACGGTTGAAACGTCTGTTCAGAAATGGAGAGCATGCCAAGTTGATGCGATGGCACAGTGAGGACCGTAAGAAAGACGGGAAGTTGAGAGCACCCGCTGACGGGTCGCAGTGGAGAAAAATCGAGTGAAAGTACTGTGCTGAGTTTGCACGTGACCCAAGGAACGTATCGTTTGCTTTAAGCACGGATGGCATTAATCCTTTCGGGGAGCAGAGCAGCAATCACAGCACCTGGCCCGTGACTCTATGTATGTATAACCTTCCTCCTTGTATGTGCATGAAGCGGAAGTTCATTATGATGCCAGTTCTAATCCAAGGCCCTAAGCAACCCGACAACGACATTGATGTGTACCTAAGGCCATTAGTTGAAGAACTTTTATAGCTGTGGAATGGAAACGGTGTACGTCGTGGGATGAGCACAAACAGGAGGAATTTGACCTAAAGGCGTTGCTATTCATGACCATCAATGATTGGCCCGCTCTTAGTAACCTTTCAGGACAGACAAACAAGGGATACCACGCATGCACGCACTGTTTACTTGACACCAAAAGTGTATACCTAGGAAGCCGCAGGAAGAATGTGTACCTGGGCCATCGTCGATTTCTTCCGACCAACCATCAATGTCGAAAGAAAGGCAAGCATTTCAAAGGCGAGGCAGATCACCGGAAGAAGCCTGCCATGCGTACCGGTGATCACGTACTTGCTATGGTCAATGATTTACATGTAATCTTTGGAAAGGGTCCCGGCGCACTAGCTGTTCCGAATGACGCTGGGGGACACGCACCCCTGTGGAAGAAGAAATCTATATTTTGGGACCTACCCTACTGGAAAGACCTAGAGGTCCGCTCTTCAATCGACGTGATGCACGTGACGAAGAACCTTTGCGTGAACCCGCTAGGCTTCTTGGGCGTGTATGGAAAGAAAAAAGATATAGCTGAGGCACGGGAGGACCTGCAACGTTTGCACGAAAAAGACGGCATGCCTCCAAAGCAGTATGAAGGTCCTGCTAGCTATGCTCTTACCAAAGAAGAGAAGGAAATCTTCTTTGAATGCATGCTTAGTATGAAGGTCCCGACTGGCTTCTCGTCGAATATAAAGGGAATAATAAATATGCCAGAGAAAAAGTTCCAGAACCTAAAGTTTCATGACTGCCACGTGATTATGACGCAACTACTTCCGGTTGCATTGAGGGGGCTTCTACCGGAAAACGTCCGATTAGCCATTGTGAAGCTATGTGCATTCCTCAATGCAATCTCTCAGAAGGTGATCGATCCAGAAATCATACCAAGGCTAAGGAGTGATGTGGTGCAATGTCTTGTCAGTTTCGTGCTGGTGTTCCCACCATCCTTCTTCAATATCATGACGCACGTCCTAGTTCATCTAGTCGACGAGATTGTCATTTTGGGCCCCGTATTTCTACACAATATGTACCCCTTTGAGAGGTTCATGGGAGTCCTAAAGAAATATGTCCATAACCGCGCTAGGCCAGAAGGAAGCATCTCCATGGGCCATCAAACAGAGGATGTCATCGGGTTTTGTGTTGACTTCATTCCTGTCCTTAAGAAGATAGGTCTCCCTAAATCGCGGTATGAAGGGAGACTGACTGGAAAAGGCACGCTTGGAAGGGACTCAATAATATGCAGGGACGGATATTCTTGGTCTCAAGCACACTACATAGTTCTACAGAACTCTACCTTGGTGACCCCGTATGTCGATGAACACAAGAACAGTCTGCGCTCCAAACACCCGGAGCAGTGCGACGACTGGATTACATGTGAACACATCAGGACTTTCAGCAGTTGGTTGGAAACACGTCTCAGATGTGACAACACTGTTTGTGATGAGTTGTACTTGTTGTTCAGGGGACCATCTTCGACTGTTACGATTTGGAAAGGATACGAGATAAATGGGAATACATTTTACATGATTGACTAAGATCAAAAGAGCACCAACCAAAACAACGGTGTCCGCTTTGATGCAACAACCGAGAGGGGAAAGGACACGTATTATGGTTACATAGTGGACATATGGGAACTTGACTACGGACATGATTTTAAGGTTCCTTTGTTTAAGTGCAAATGGGTCAATCTGTCAGGAGGCGGGGTACAGGTAGACCCACAGTACGGAATGACAACAATGGATCTGAAAAATCTTGGGTACACTGACGAACCATTCGTCCTAGCCAATGATGTGGCACAGGTTATCTATGTGAAGGACATGTCTAACAGACCAAGAAAAAGAAAAGATAAGGAAGCGAATACATCATACGATGAGCCAAAGCGCCACATAGTTCTTTCAGGAAAAAGGGACATCGTGGGAGTGGAGGGCAAGACAAACATGTCTGAAGATTATGAAAAGTTTCATGAAATTCCTCCCTTCAAAGTCAAGGCTGACCCCAGCATCCTGATAAATGATGAAGATTATCCATGGTTATGGCGCAATAAGCAAATGACACAAGCGAAGAAAAAGTGAAGACTTTCTCCCGCAACTATTATGATGATACCATGCCAACTTTGTAATAGACAAGTATGATACCATTGTCCGTTTTGTACATGCACATGCTATGTGGGTGAAATTATGATACCATGCCAACTTTCAACTTTTTCAGAGTTCATTTGAAATGCTTTAATGTCTTATGGTTCGGCGCACGAACCTGGACCAATGCGCCTCGCCCCTGGCCCATGACCATTAGTCCCGGGTTGGTCCTCGTTGCGCTCAGAGTTTAGTCCCACCTCGCTAACCGAATGGCGCTCACACCGGTTTATAAGCTGGTCCCTCTCTGCCTTGTTGAGCTCCACTCAAAGTGAAAATAGATGCCCCTATACAGGGAATTTGACCTAAATTCATAGTCAATTTCTCTGAAATTCATAGAAATTTATTATGAATTTAGGTTGAATTTTCTCTATAGGCGCATCTATGTTCATTTTTTAGTAAAGTTAATCACAAACTTGTGATTCACACAAATTTCAAAGAATTCAAATTTTAACTATTCAAATTTGGAAACTAATGGCACTAACAGAAAGTTTATAATTTTTTTAAAACTAATGCCACTAACAGAAAGTTTATAATTTTGCTGACCTAAAAGCAAAAGGAATTAAAAAATAAAGCAAAAAACAAAAGAAAATAAATTATACAGAAAACAATACAAAAAACTGGAAACAAAATAAAAATAGCAACAATAAGTATTTTGTTGTAAGTAGAAACAAAATAAAATAAATAAAGCAACAAAGAAAAAAAACAAAAAAAGTGTTTTCAAATTTGAAAACTAATGGCACTAACAGAAAGTTTATATTTTTTCTAAAACTAAAAGCAAAAAAGAATTTAAAAAGAGTGCAAAAAACA
>NC_057813.1:693454557-693455156 GCF_018294505.1 Triticum aestivum
AAAAAATGAAGCAAAAAAACAAAAAAATAATAATGCAGAAAACAAAACAAAAAAACTGGAAAAAATAGCAACAATAAGTAAAGAAAACAAAAAACAAAAAAATGCCTCCTACTGGGCCCCACGGCCTGAATACGACTAGAAACCCTACCATGGGCCAATATTCAGGCCCGCAGGAAGCCCAGTAGGCCCACAGGCAGATAAGTGACTTTAAGCCCGTAAGCTTGCATTTGAGAGGAGCTCGAAGTGGTCAGCGCAGCAGCGCTTATAAACCACTGTCGAGCCCTCTCGGCTAGCAAGGTGGGACTAAACATTCCACCGCACCACGCCTCGTCAGTTCCAGCACAAGGCCATTGGTCCCGGTTGGTGGCACCAACCGGGACTAAATGGGTGCATTGGTCCCGGTTGGTGCTACGAACCGGGACCAATGCCCCCCCTTTAGTCCCGGTTGGTGCCACCAACCGGGACCAAAGGCCGCCGCTTCCCGCCCTTTGGGCTGCCGAAAACTGGCCTTTGGTCCCGGTTGGTGGAGTCAACCGGGACTAAAGGGGGCATTGGTCCCGGTTGGAGCCACGAACCGGGACCAAAGCCTTTGCTACATA
>NC_057813.1:693456300-693456997 GCF_018294505.1 Triticum aestivum
TTCCTTTCTTCTTCTCCTCTTTTTCTTCTTCTTCTTTTTCTTTGATCTTCTCCTCTATCGTCGTCGATATAGCCCCCCCTCGGCCCTCTCGCTCGACCAAAACTCTCGAGGACACCCAAACCCTAGAGAAAAAACGATGTTGGTCTCCTACCCCCTCCCGCTGCGCCCCTACCCGACAAACTCTCTTGAGGCCACCCAAATTTACCAAGTTAAAAGAGCGTTGTCGTCAAGGCTACCCCAAACCCTTGAAGCATTGTGTCGAGGCCACCCCAAACCCTTGAAGCGTTGTCTAGGCCACCCCAAACCCTAGAGAAGCAGCGTCGAGGCCACTAACATGATTCCTTATTGTGATTAGCTAGCTAGTTCTATGTTTGTAACTAATATATATATATCCATCTGTACCATGTTTGAATAATAATTGACAAGTTGTAAATATTTGTAGAAACTATGGAGCACTCCTGAGACGAAGCAACAAAAGCGATGTTGGGGGAGATAATCGCAGAAGGAAGTGATGTCGTTGCGTCATTTTTCAACGACACCGTTGGTCAGGAAGGACTGGGTGAAGAAGAGGGCTATGTTCATGATGGCTCTGGCCCATTAATGCCGATACAAGAAGAGGGCTATGTTCATGATGGCTCCGGTGACCAAATGGAAGTACAAGAAGGAGACCGTGCTGACTGCTCCGGTTACCGAACCA
>NC_057813.1:693457305-693464334 GCF_018294505.1 Triticum aestivum
ATTGATGCATTCATTGTTTTGGTATATGTACACATATTAATTAACTCTCGTCTTTCTTCCTTTTTCTAGCCCTCCAGATCGAGCACAACTTCGGTAAGGAGACGAGGCCCAAAGAAAAAGTTGAGCTCGGATGAAAAGTTTGAGATCACAGCAATCGCGCGCGACGGCGAACCGATTGAACCCATCCGGACAAAGAACACATTTGTTGCTCAGTGCGGGGTTCTTATTACGGACAAGATCCCGATCAGCATCCACTAATGGTATAAGCCTAAGGAGGAAGATCCTCAGGTGTCTTATGTCAATGATATGCAGAAAGATGATCTTTGGACTGAGCTAAAGGCAAATTTCACCCTACCGCCAGAGGAGGATCCGGAGAAGCCAGTTAAAGAGCAATTAATCAAGTCTTGTGCTCTTAAGAAGATGGCAGGCCTATTCAGGAGGTGGAGGAAAGAACTGAAAAAGTTTGTCGCCAAAGAAGAGACACCAGAATTCATCGGCAAATATGAGAAGATCAGAGATCACTGGCCCGCATTTGTGGCCTACACGACATCGGAAAAGAGTAAGAAGATGTCGGCGACAAACAAGCAAAATGCTGCGAAGAAGAAGTTTCACCATCGCGCGGGGTCAGGTGGCTACCTGCAAGCCCGGCCTAAGTGGTCCAAGGCTGAGAATGATCAGCTTGATAAAGGGATCAAACCGGAGACAATGAGATGGCCAGACCGTTGCCGGACTTGGTTCTTCGGGGCTGGCGGAACCTTGGACTCTGTAACATGGAAGTGCCGTTGGACGGACGAGCAACTGAAAACACCAGTCACAAGGCTTCGGCAGTATATCGATGCAGCGCAGCAAGGGACGTTCGTTCCAGACAGGGAGAAGGACGAGCTCACAATGTCCCTCAGGAATCCTGAGCACCCTGGACAGACACGAGGCACGCCAGGCTCCATTCCGTGGAAGGTTGGTTTTCCAGACGTAGGGGGTTACAAAACCCTCGAGAGGAGGAAGAAACTGGAGCAGAGCCAATTGCAGGCGCTGCACGAAAGGGTAATGGGGCTAGAGGAACAAGAAGCAGATCGCAACAAATGACCTGCCGAAGCTTCCCCCGAAGCTACCCCGCCATCTCAGCGGAGAAGCAGCATGGCTTCCACCGAGATGCTTCAGCCGGAGCATGTCTTGACGGCTCCTGCCAGCTATCCCGTGGATGCTATCACGGAGGCTCAAAATTGCCACCTTATGACGCGATGGATGAATTTGAAGGTCAAGGCGACTGTTGGCTCTGTTTATCCTACTGAACACGATGCAACTTTTCACTGCCGGCCGATTCCAGAAGGATATGCTAGGGTGATGGTGGATGAAATAACTGAGGGATTTGAGGACCTCCAGCTTGAATACCCTACCGGTGAAGGGGAGACTAGGCTGGGTTCTGCTCTGAAGACTCCATGCCTATGGCGGAAGGAGCTCATCAACCTTCCGAACTGGACGCCTCCACCTCCTCCTCCTCCTCCGGCGAGTCAGGGCACTCCGCCTCCTCCACCGCCTCCTCCTCCGGCGACTGATGATCAGGGCACTGGGCCTGCTTCTCCGGCGCGTGGCGGCACTCCGCCTCCTTCTCCGCCTGCGCCGACGCACTCGAGCAGCCAGCAGCCTCCTCCTTCTCCGGCGCGTGGTGGCACTCCGCCTCCTTCTCCGGCGCGTGGTGGCACTCCGCCTCCTTCTCCGCCTGTGCCGGTGCGCCCGAGCAGCCAGCAGCCTCCTCCTTCTCCGGCGCGTGGTGGTACTCCACCTCCTTCTCCGCCTGCGCCGGCGCGCCTGAGCAGCCAGCACCTTCCTCCTTCTCCGCCTCGCCAGTAAGGGAGGAAGAGACCCGCCACCGCCCCGGCTGCTCCGGCGCGTCGTAGTCCTTCTCCTCCGCCTCGTAAGCAAGCAAGAAAGAAGACAGGCGCCACAGCCGCTCCATCTGCTCCGGCGTCTAGCAGTATAGCCAGCAGAGGCGGGAGGCACTACAGATACGGTCTACCTCTCAAGCCTCTAGATAAGTTACCGTACGAGAGGACCGAGGAGGAAAACGCGACGATCGTGCGGGCCCACGTGACGAACTTCTTTGAAGGGGTGAAAGAAAAGAGACATCCACCTCCGGAGGAGAAGGTAGATCCGGTGAAAGCAAAGCGCACTATCGATGCCTTGAGGAAACCACCAAAGTCTCCGCCGAGAACCAACTATGAGCGCATTACTGAACAGACATATCTCGAAGTGGAGCGGTCGGGAAGTACTGTAAGTGATAAAAGGTTAAAAGAACGAGCAGCTGGGAAAAAAATTGCCCAGCTCGGCGAACAAGCAAAGCAATCGTGCCCCCCGCTCAATGTGTGTAGCGGCGACATCGTCGCTAATTCTCCGGGGACGGTGGCCGGTTATGGCAATCACGGAGATTACCTGCTTGACGATCAACTTCCTGATTTCTTGGAGGTGGACGAACACAAATACGAGTACGGGAAGCCTCTCGTCAAAGATGAAAAATCTCTGACAACTATGATGCGAAGATTCCATAATTGGTACATGAAAACCTGCAGAGAGCCTGGGGGGACGAATGCTTTGTATCTGAATATTAAAGATGATCACGACCTTGTTGGAACTGATATGTTGACTGTTCCATTTGATGAGTTCTTCGCGTTCTTCAATCAAAATGCCCTCGAAAACTAACGGTCTTTTGCTACTGTCTGTAAGTACTATTTCTGTCATTAAGTCTCTATATATAGCTCGGCTCTTTCATTGCATGTATTTATAATTAATTATCCTCACTATATTATGCAGATTGAAGATCGTCGAGTGCAAAAAACAAGAAATGTATGATATTGGGTTCATTAACACAAATATCATAGATGAATTTCTGGTTAAAAAGCACGCCGAAGAGGCCGAGCCGAACTTGCGACAATCGATGATCAAAAATCAAAACAAAGATTTAAAACTCTTTCCTTACAATTTCCAGTGAGTGTTACTGTCGTGTGCATATTCGGTTTCCCTTATTACTCGAGCGAGGTTATAGTAATGTAATTGATGAGTTATGCATGCGTGTGCAGATTCCACTATGTTCTTCTGGAGATTAAGCTTGAGCGGGGAGTAGTAAACGTCTTTTACTCGAGACGAAAAGATCCCAAACCTATGCGGACATGACTAAAATGCTCAACAAGTAAGTTCAATCGATCATTTATCGCACCATATCGGCAACTTTTTGTTCATTTCCTGATATCTCAAGTAATAATAATTATTTTCTTTATCTTGCAGGGTTTGGAAACAGTTCACCGCAGAAGTTCCGGAACTGCCGAAGGAGCTGCGATATACATACCCGAAAGTAAGTACTACTAGCTAGCTAATTGCGCGCATCTCCCGTTGATTCTATAGCTGTACATTCATCAATGCCATTTATAATGCTTCATTATCAGTTTGATTGACCTCTATTTCTCGTAAAGTGCTTGTGGCAGGAACAAGGGAATGATTTCTGTGGATACTACGTGTGCGAGTTCATCTACAACGCGACTTTGAAAAATAAGCGGGGCTACCCTAAAAGACAATATGAAGTGCGTAAGCAATAATATTCACAATTTCATTTTATTACACCATCATTTCTGTTGAGTTTCATTCATATATGTATTAACCCCCTTCTTCAAATTAGACGTGGCAGATGCGGGATGAACTCCTAGAACAAGATCGCATGAAAGCAATTCAAGAGGAATTGGCGGGATTCTTTCTTGACCACGTCATCAATAAAGCCGTAGAATATCATGTGGAAATTGATTTCAATTTCTAGGGGATTGTAAGAGATTATACATATTGTATATGTATGTAGCCAGTAGCGTCGGATAGATAATACAAAAACTTGTTGTTCGACCAATCTCTCGGAGAAGGAGAGGTCGATAGATCACTTCTCTCAGTATGCATGACGAATTTCTGTACTTAATGGTTCCCTTCATTTTCTTACTAGCTAGCATGTCGAGGGCCTCTCTATGTACAATACGTAGCATCGACCAAGCACGGACATAAGAGAGGACATTTCTCTCTATTAATTAGCTAGCTAACACAATATATGAAACACCTAAATTAACCCCCCAAAACCCCCACCCCCCTTTAAAAAAACAAAAACCACGGCCACTGAAATGCTGATGCGTGGATGCCTTTTGGTCCCGGTTGGTGCCACCAACCGGGACCAAAGGCCCTCCTGCCTGGGCTCGGTGCACCGGCCATGTGGAGGCACATCTGTCCTGGTTCGTGTTAGAACCGAGACTAAAGGGGGGAGGCATTAGTAACGACCCTTTAGTCCCGGTTCAAGAACCGGGACTAAAGGCCCTTACGAACCGGGACAAATGCCCCCTTTTCTACTAGTGTCAAGACCATAGCACTATGTATAACAAACAATCATACAAAGTAAGAAAGTTATGCAAGTAACTATATAAATCATACAAGTAACTATATAAATCAAGTATAACATAAAAAATTTAATACCTAGTAATAATCTGGTTCAATAAATGCTTCGGGATCGATAAATGCATCATCATCATCACTATCAGTAATGACGTGTTCATCATCATCATTAATAAATGCATCATCATGTGGAAGGCCACCTCTACGTAATCTGTCAAGCATTGACAAGTCATCCGCAGCAGTAACCTCTTCTAGTTCAGGCTCTTCTTGTTCTGGCTGAGGGGTGAAGTCGGGTTCACTGTCACTGTCCACTTCAATGTTCTGGGGTGAATTAGAACGGTTCTTGAAACATTTTTTGGAAAGGCGTGTTTCTTGGAAGAATTCTCCTTCATATGTGTCTGGGTTAATGTGAGGTTCATAATCATCTTTATTGGGGGGAGGTGGTCTAACACGTGGCGGCACTTCATAAACGACATCCCAACCTTTGAGATTAGGATCACTTTGACATGCCCACGGTAGATAGAAAACTTGCGTTGCATGTTGAGCCTTAATATAGACATTGGGAACATCCAAATGGGTGCTTTGATTGATTTCCACTAGCCCTATATGTTCATGAGTCCTTCTAGTCTCCTTCGGCTGGAACCAATAACATTTGAAGACTACGACGTTTGGTGGGTTTGCACCATAGAATTGAAGTTCATAAATTGCTTAAACTCTTCCATAATACATCAGTATCTCCTTCGCCGATAGCAGAGACACAACAATTTGTAGACTTTCGGTCGGCCATAGATAGCTCTTTGCCATAGTACGAAAGCAATACCCGTTGATGTCGTATTTGTCAAATGAACGGACCTTATAGTCAAAACCATTAGCGACTTGTCTCAATTCGACGTCCATAAGCTCTGAATTAGCCTACAAGTTTAATACGAAAGGGATTGTTGCATTAGCCACAAATTAGACCTAGAAATGAAATGGTCTAATGGAAATTACCGTTTGTTTGAACCAAGAGATGAAACCGGGATAACCGCCTCCATGCTTTGACAGAAGCTCATACTCTTCGACGAAATCCTTTTGGCGACGTATCGATTGTATCAAATTTATCCGGGAATAAGAGTAGTTCAAAGGAATTAGAAGTTGTGAAACAATGTACCGAGAATTTACTCGATGTACGGCCGCACTTCTTTTAGGTTGTTGAATATATACAACGAAATGTTCTGCCATTCTTCGAAATCCAATGTTAAGGAATTAGAAGCACCGGCTGGTGCCAGATCTCCTTTGAATAGGCTGAGGTTGGATTGACCCATTTAGGGTCGCCAACATTGTACCGAGGCTTCGGATTATGCAAATGACAATTTTTGGCTTCGTAGCATGCTGTCACAAAGTTTGCTGCCTCCTCAGTAATGAATGCCTCAGCCATCGATGCTTCAATTCTATGTTTATTTTTACATTTTGCTCGAAGCGTCTTCTGCATCCTCTCAGTTGCGTAGCACCAACGATTCTGCACAGACCCTCCCAATCTTGCCTTCGTTGGGAGATGCAAAATCAAGTGCTGTATTGGATTAAAGAAGCCCGACGGAAATATCTTATCTAACTTGCAAATCAACTCCGGTGCCAACTCTTCCATTTATTCAACCAGGCTAGGCGATAGTTCTTTAGCACAAAGAAGACGGAAGAAATAGCTCAGCTCTGCCAGTACTAGCCATTCATACTCAGGGATGAATCCATGCAACATCACCGGCATTACCCGCTAAATCCATATGTGCCAATCATGACTCTTGAGACCAAATATCTTTAATTTATCAAGACTCGCTCCCCTCTTTAGATTCGCTGCATACCCATCGGGAAACATCAACTGCATTTTCACCCACAAGATAATTTCCCTCATAGATGGCCTTCCAAGATTGAACCATGCCTTTGGCTTTGTCCAGTTTTTCTTTCCTTTCAGTGGTTGCATGTTTTGTAACAGTCTATGACATAGCGCCTCCTACCGACTCTTGCCTTTGGATTATCCTTTGACTTCCCATCTATGCCAAACAATGTACCAAAAAGTGCCTCGGTGATATTCTTCACAGTGTGCATCATGTTGATGTTGTGTGGGCAAAGGAGGTCTTTGAAGTAAGGCAGATCCCATAAGCATGTCTTGTGAGTCCAGACGTGTTGCGAATTATACCCCTTGAAATACCCTGGGAGCTCTAGATCTGGCTCGAGGGCTTTTAACTGATCCAGTATCTCTTGGCCTGTCAACGGAGGTGGTGTAGAGTCTTTCACAACTCTACCTTTGATGAAGTTCTACTTGTCTTTCTTGAACTTATGGCGAGGATGCAGGAACGTTATATGCATGTCGAAGCAAGAAAACTTGCGACCGTCCTCAAGCCAACGAAACTGAAGAGCTCCCTTGCATGTGGGGCATGGGAACCTTCCATGCACACACCAACCAATGAATAGCACATACGCCGGCAAGTCATGCGTCGAGTACATGTACCACACACGCATTACGAAGTTCTTTTTGCTAAAGGCATCGTATGTCTTGAACCCATTATCCTAGGCTTCTTGCAATTCGTCCTTCAGCGGCTGCATGTACATATTCATATTCTTCCTCGGATAGTTCGGCCATGGAAT
>NC_057813.1:693464568-693509534 GCF_018294505.1 Triticum aestivum
GGGCCAACAACTGTGTTGGGTTGCCGTATGACCAAACACACTGAATCCATCCATGTAGATGGCGACTCAAGGATGCCTCGGATCTGCCGCTTTGTTGTCATGTAATGCATCGAAGAGCTTCCACACTTCACCGTCTGATGTGTGCACCATCATCAACTTCCCATCTGCATCTAGTTGGGTTCTTTTGCCCGTTTTGTGCCATGTGATTCATCTTGCCGTCTCTTTGACCATGAAAAGACGTTGAAGTCTTGGTACGATTGGCATATACCGAAGTACATTAACAGGGATTTTTGTCTGCGTCTTCTCACCCATACCGTTGTCTACCACAACATACCTAGATGGCTTGCAAATGGGACAATAGTTCAAGTCCGCATACTGAAGCCTAAATAAGGCACATCCATTCTCACAGGCATGTATCTTCTCATAGGGCATCTTAAGAGCACGGAGTATTTTGTCTGACAGGTACATGTTTGCAGGTAGTACATGGCCTTTGGGTAGAAAACGTCCAAATACTATCATCATCGCATCGTAGCATTCCCTGCCCAAGTTGAATTGAGCCTTCAGAGCCATTATTTGTGAGATGGCATCCAAGTGACAAAGCTGAGTGTGCTCGTGGAGAGGACGTTTTGAAGACTCCAACATTTCATTGAAGGCCTTTGCAGATTCCTCCATCTCATCGTCTGAGTCCCGAGCATGATCAAAGTCTTGCACCATGTCTTGCATCCCGGTGTTGGAAATATTCCCTAGAGGCAATAATAAAATGGTTATTATTATATTTCCTTGTTCATGATAATTGTCGGTTGTTCATGCTATAATATTATTGACCGGAAACCGTAATACATGTGTGAATACATAGACCGTAATGTGTCCATAGTAAGCCTCTAGTTGACTACCTCGTTGATCAATAGATGGTTGTGTTTTCCTGACCATGGACATTAGATGTCATTGATAATAGGATCACATCATTAGGAGAATGATGTGATGGACAAGACCCAATCCTAAGCATAGCACAAGATCGTGTAGTTCGTTTGCTAAGAGCTTTTTCTAATGTCAAGTATCATTTCCTTAGACCATGAGATTGTGCAACTCCCGGATACCGTAGGAATGCTTTGGGTGTACCAAACGTCACAACGTAGCTGGGTGGCTATAAAGGTGCACTACAGGTATCTCCGAAAGTGTCTGTTGGGTTGGCACGAATCAAGACTGGGATTTGTCACTCCGTATGACGAAGAGGTATCTCTGGGCCCACTCGGTAATGCATCATCATAATGAGATAAATGTGACTAAGGAGTTAGTCACGGGATCATGCGTTATGGAATGAGTAAATATACTTGCCGGTAACGAGATTGAACAAGGTATTGGGATACCGACGATCGAATCTCGGGCAAGTAACATACCTGTAGACAAAGGGAATTGTATATGGGATTGATTGAATCCCCGACATCGTGGTTCATCCGATGAGATCATCGTGGAACATGTGGGAGCCAACATGGGTATCCAGATCCCGCTGTTGCTTATTGGCCGGAGAGATGTCTCGGTCATGTCTGCATGGTTCCCGAACCCGTAGGGTCTACACACTTCAGGTTCGGTGACGCTAGAGTTGTTACGGGAAATAGTATGTGGTTACCGAAGGTTGTTTGGAGTCCCGGATGAGATCCCGGATGTCACGAGGAGTTCCGGAATGGCCCGGAGGTAAAGATTTATATATGGGAAGTCCAGTTTCAGTCACCGAAATTGTTTCGGGGGTTATCAGTATTTTGCCGGGACCACCAAAAGGTGTCCGGGGGTCCACTGGGTGGGACCACCTGCCCCGGGGGACTCAATGGGCTGAACAACGGTGGGAACCAGCCCGTAGTGGGCTGGTGCGCCCCCAAGGGCCCAAGGCGCCTAGGGTTGGAAACCCTAGGGGGTGGGGGCGCCTCCCACCAAACTTGGGGGGCAAGTCCCCCCCCCTTGGCCACTGCCCCCCCTTAGATGAGATCTAAGGGGCTGGCCCCCACTCCCCTTCCCCTAAAAATAGTGGGGAGGGGGGGTGGGGTGGGAGGGCTGCCACACCCTTCCCCTCGTGCAGCCCCTCGCTCCTCCAACACCTCCTCCTCCTCCTCCATAGAGCTTAGCGAAGCCCTGCAGAAATACCCCAAGCTCCACCACCACGTCGTCGTGCTGCTGGAGTTCTCCCTCAACTTCTCCCTCACTGGATCAAGAAGGAGGATACGTCCCCGGGCTGTACGTGTGTTGAACACAGAGGCATCATCCGTTTGGCGCTTGATCGGATCTTCCGCAATTTGAATCCCGCGAGTACGACTCCATCATCCGCGTTCTTGTAACGCTTCCGCTTAGCGATCTTCAAAGGTATGAAGATGCACTCCCTCTATCTCTTGTTGCTAGAATCTCCTAGATTGATCTTGGTGAAATGCAGGAAATTTTTGAATTATTGCTACGTTCCGCAACAGTGGCATCATGAGCTAGGTCTATGTGTAGATTCTATGCACGAGTAGAACACAAGTAGTTGTGGGCGTTGGTTTTTTCAATTTGCTTACCGTTACTAGTCCTATCTTGATTCGACGACATTGTGGGATGAAGCGGCCCGGACCGACCTTACATGTATGCTTACGTGTGATAGGTTCCACCGACTGACATGCACTTGTTGCATAAGGTGGCTAGCGGGTGTCTGTCTCTCCCACCTTAGTCGGATCGGATCCGATGAAAATGGTCCTTATGAAGGGTAAATAGGAATTGGCATATCACCGTTGTGGCTTTTGTGTAGGTAAGAAACGTTCTTGCTAGAAACCCATAGCAGCCACGTAAAACATGCAACATTAATTAGAGGACGTCTAACTTGTTTTTGCAGGGTATGCTATGTGATGTGATATGGCCAAAAGGATGTGATGAATGATATATGTGATCCATGAGATTGATCATGTTCTTGTAATAGGAATCATGACTTGCATGTCGATGAGTATGACAACCGACATGAGCCATAGGAGTTGTCTTAATTTATTGTATGACCTGCGTGTCAATGAGAACGCCATGTTGTTACTTTACTTTATTGCTAACCGTTAGCCATAGTAGTAGAAGTGATAGTTGGCAAGACAACTTCATGAAGACACGATGATGGAGATCATGATGTCATGCCAGTGACGAAGGTGATCATGCCGCACCTCAAAGATGGAGATCAAAGGCGCAAGATAATATTGGCCATATCATGTCACTTTATGATTTGCATGTGATGTTTGTCATGTTTACATCTTATTTGCTTAGAACGACGGTAGCATAAATAAGATGATCCCTCACTAAAATTTCAAGAAAGTGTTCCCCCTAACTGTGCACCATTGCTAAGGTTCGTTGTTTCGAAGCACCACATGATGATCGGATGTGATAGATTCTAACGTTCGTATACAATGGGTGTAAGCCAGATTTACACATGCAAAACACATAGGTTGACTTGACGAGCCTAGCATGTACAGACATGAACTCGGAACACGAGAGACCGAAAGGTCGAACATGAGTCATATAGTAGATACGATCAACATGGAGATGTTCACCGATGATGACTAGTCCGTCTCATGTGATGATCGGACACAACCTAGTTGATTCGGATCATGTATCACTTAGATGACTAGAGGGATGTCTATCTAAGTGAGAGTTCATTAAATAATTTGATTATATGAACTTAATTATCATGAACATAGTCTAAAATATCTTTACAATATGTCTTGTAGATCAAATGGCCCACGCTAATGTCGCCCTCAACTTCAACACATTCCTAGAGAAAACCAAGCTGAAAGACAATGGTAGCAACTATACGGACTGGGTCCGAAACTTGAGGATCATCCTCATAGCTGCCAAGAAAGCATATGTCCTTGAAGCACCGCTAGGTGACACACCCATTTTCCCAGCAACTCAAGACGTTATGAATGCCTGGCAGTCGCGTAGTGATGATTACTCCTTGGTTCAGTGCGGCATGCTTTACAGCTTAGGACCGGGGCTCCAAAAGCGTTTTGAGCAGCACAGAGCATATGAGATGTTCCAAGAGCTGAAAATGGTTTTCCAAGCTCATGCCCGGGTCGAGAGATATGAAGTCTCTGACAAGTTCTACAGTTGTAAGATGGAGGAAAACAGTTCTGTTAGCGAGCATATACTCACAATGTCTGGGTTGCACAACCGTTTGTCTCAGCTGGGAGTTAATCTTCCAGATGACTCGGTCATTGACATGATCCTCCAGTCGCTCCCACCTAGCTACAAGAGCTTTGTGATGAACTACAATATGCAAGGGATGGAGAAGTCCATTCCTGAGTTGTATTCAATGCTGAAATCAGCGGAGGTAGAAATCAGGAACATCAAGTGTTGATGGTGAATAAGACCACTAGTTTCAAGAAAGGCAAGGGTAAAAAGAACTTCAAGAAGGACCACAAGGGAGTTGCCGCACCCGGTAAATCAGTTGCCAGGAAGAAGCCAAACAATGGACCCAAGCACGAGACTCAGTGCTTTTATTGCAAGGGAAATAGTCACTGGAAGCGAAACTGCCCCAAGTATTTAGCAGATAAGAAGGCCGACAACACCAAAGGTATATGTGATATACAGGTTATTGATGTGTACCTTACCAGCGCTCGTAGTAGCTCCTGGGTATACCAGTGCGGTTGCTCATATTTGTAACTCAAAACAGGAACTGCGGAATAAGCGGAGACTGGCGAAGGATGAGGTGATGATGCGCGTTGGGAATGGTTCCAAGGTCGATGTGATCGCCGTCGGCACGTTACCTCTACATTTACCTACGGAATTAGTTTTAAACCTCGATAATTATTATTTAGTACTAGCTTTGAGCATGAACATTGTATCTAGATCTCATTTAATGCGAGTTGGCTACTCATTTAAATCCGAGAATAATGGATGTTCCATTTATATGAGAGATATTTTTTATGGTCATGCCCCGCTGGTCAATGGTTTATTTTTGTTGAATCTCGAATGTGATGTTATACATATTCATAGTGTGAATACCAAAAGATGTAAGGTTGATAATAATAGTCCCACATACTTGTGGCACTGCCGCCTTGGTCACATTGGTGTCAAACGCATGAAGAAACTCCATGTAGATGGACTTTTGGAGTCTCTTCATTATGAGTCATTTGACACGTGCGAACCATGCCTCATGGGAAAAATGACCAAGTCTCCGTTCTTCGGAACAATGGAGCGAGCAACCAACTTGTTGGAAATAATACATACTGATGTGTGCGGTCCAATAAGCGTTGAGGCTCGCGGTGGCTATCGTTATGTTCTCATCCTCACTGATGACTTAAGTAGATATGTGTATGTCTACTTAATGAAACACAAGTCTGAGACCTTTGAAAAGTTCAAGGAATTTCAGAGTGAGGAGAGAATCAACGTGACAGGAAAATAAAGTTCTTACGATCAGATCGTGGAGGAGAATATTTGAGTCATGAGTTTGGTACGTACTTAAGGAAATGTGGAATTGTTGAACACCTCAGCATAATGGTGTGTCTGAATGTCGTAGTCGCACTCTATTGGATATGGTGCGATCTACGATGTCTCTTACCGATTTACCGCTATCATTTTGGGGTTATGCTTTAGAGACAGCCGCATTCACTTTAAATAGGGCACCGTCTAAATCCGTTGAGACGACACCGTATGAATTATGGTTTGGGAAGAAATCTAAGCTATCGTTTCTAAAAGTTTGGGGATGCGATACTTACACTACTAGGGAAAACCTTATACACAGAACTTTAGCAGTAGCGCTTGTTAAAAAAGCACGCTACTGCTACACAACAGTAGCGCGTGCAGAATAAGCGCGCCTCATATACCTCTATAGCAGTAGCACGTCTCATTGCAACATCACTACTACTAAAATTCCCACCACTAAGTCGATAGGCCACACATAGTAGTAGCGATCTTTCGGAAACCGCGCTACCGCTAATATTGTTGTAGCAGCACGTTTAGGTGTAAGGCGCTACTGCTAACAAAAATAAAAAAATGAAAAAAAAACAGGAAGTAAATGAAAATGAAAGAAATAGAAAAAGGAGAAAGGAAAAAAATGTAAAGAAAAATAAATGAAAAAGGGAAAAAGGAGGAAGGCATAGCAGTAGCGCGTTTACTGAAACGTGCTATAGCTAACTTAGCTATAGCGCGTTTTCAGTAACGTGCTACTGTTATGTTTCACTTAACCAACGGTTTCCCTCCCCCCAGCCACCGCTTCTCCCCCAAATTCCTCGCCCCACTTCACCGCCGTCTCCCCAATTCACCATCGCCCCACTTCGCTGCCATCTCCTGCCAGCGTCGACGCCCGCAACCTCATCGTCTCCCCCCGAGGTTGTGCTCATCCTCACCGCCGCCGCCCGAGGCCGCCCTTAGCCTCACCGCCGCCGCCTCTCGGGACGCCCTCGACCTCACCATCGTCGCCCTCGACCTCACCGCTGCCGCCCTCGAGCTCATCGTAGCCCGAGCCCGCCCAGGACCACCACTGCCCGAGCTCGAGCCCGCCCTCCTCGTCCTCCCTCCATTGCCGAGCACCTCCCCACCACAGTTTCTCCCCTCTCTGCAAGCCCCCCACCCCTCCCCCACCCCTCCTCTCTCTCTGCATTTCAGAGCAAAAATTAGTTTAGAGCAAAAGTTAGTTTATAAAAAAAATAGTTTTGAGCAAAAGATGTTAAGTAGTAGATGTTAGAGCAAAAATTAGTTTAGAGCAAAAATTTTGGTTTACAGCAAAAGTTAGTTAGGGCAGTAGGGTTTAATTAGGGTTTTTGTTTTCATAGATGTTTTTTGAAAGAAAAAAATTAAGAAAATGTTGTAGCAGTGCTGCTAGTAGTATTTAGTGATACTAGTATATGTTAATTAGGTTAGGGCAGTAGTGGTACTAGTAGATGTTAATTAGATGCTTTTTAGTTAGGGCAGTAGGGTTTTGCTAGGTTAATTAGGTTAGTAGTGCTGCTAGTAGTAGTGGTACAGTAGGTTAATTAGGTGAAGTTAAATGAATCACCTAAATGAATGAAATTAGTAGTTAACTGAATTTTTTTCCTTTCATCATTATAGAGCACTAAAGTAAACTGAATTTTGTTCTATTAGTAGTTAAATGAATTTTCTTCTACACTTAGTTTTTGAATTAGCTTGTGAAATTTGGACATGTGGTTGCTCGTGTATATTTGGACATGTGTTCCGGTGTCGAAGATGGATATTTGAACACTGTTTCCAGGGAATGAAGCCGAGTGGCCTATGTTTTGACAGAATGTTGATTCATTTCTGTTCCAGCAAATTTCAGGTTCTCGATTGTCCACTTTTTAGCAAAAGTCATGCCGAAATTTTCCGTGAATTTCGGCATGACATGTGCTACAAACTAGGACATATCAAGTGCCCAGGATTTGCCGCACCGGGAAGGAGTCAATGTTCCTGCAAAGCATAGGCCTTTTTTATGTCATTATTCATTTTATTAGGTCTAGAATTAATTGACTAGATTTAATGGTAGGAAACATGGCTAGCAACGATGAAGCACAGGGTTCTGGTGACTGCGACAACGTCTACCTGGCTGCAGACGAATTTTTGAGGGAAGCCGATGATCAACAGTTGATGTTGCTGGGTCCACCTATCACATCAGAGACTGAGATAGACATCGATACCAGCGCTGAGACTGAGACCGGTGCTGAGACTAAGACCGGCATCAAGGACGACGCTGAGACTGAGACCGCCGCCGAGACTAGCGGAGCCGGTATAGAACCGAAAGCAAAGAGGCAACGTATTCCTAAGAAGCTTAGGAGTACTAGACTGGTGGTCACGGAGGTGGACGATGGCATTTTTGAGCCAAACGCACCCGCGGAAGCGTGCATGTGCTACAACAATCAAATAGGCTGCATCATACGGACAACCGCCACCATCAACGATGAGAAACTAAAGAAGATAGATAATATGAGGCCCTCCCTCCTAAAGAAGATGCACCAGATATTCTTGTTCTCGGGCCGGAATGAAAAGGATTATAAAGATCCAGATAAGGACCCGACAGTGAAGAAGATAAACAAACACGCCATGAGCAAGTATAGCGACGCGTTGGCCGCCTTGAAAGCAAGGGTGAAACATCGGATCGTCAACCAAAAGGAACCCTACTTCGAGATTGTAAAGGATAATCCGACAATCATGGAAGAGCACTTTGAAATATTCAAGGCGGCTTGCGAGTCCGAAGCTGCCAAAAAAAGTCGAAGTACATGAAGGGGCTTCAATAGAGGAACATGGGGTGCCACCACCTCGGAAGCCGTGGTTACGGCGGGAAGAGGTCCATATGGGACAAGGAGGACGCGGAACGCGAGAGTTTGGGCATCCCAGACCCGTTGCCGGAGTTCACCGTCCCGCAGGAGCGTGACGTCCTCAGGGCCCGGCACCGTTGGGACCCAGTGAAGAAGGTTTTCAAGACGAACACGGTCACGAGGAATTCATGAGACTGCTACTAATTTTAGTTTCTGATCAATTCGACTGCACATTAGTCATATTTGTAAACAATCCTTGTGCCTTTTGCAGAGAGAGCAGCACAAGATTGTGGCCGAAAGCGACTCGCCGTCTGAGGCGTTGGCGAGGCCTAAGTGGGACACTCCATTCAACCATGCATTGAACATATTGAAAGGACTCCCGGTGGAGACTCGACCGTCGTATGGACGTGTGCACGGTGTCGGAGACGGCGCACCACGTGGAAGAAGTACTACCGTGAGACCACGAAGGAGAGAAAGGAAAGACAGAGGTTAACTGAAGAAAAAATCGACAAGAAGGTTGAGATTGCGGTTGAGAAGAAATCATCTGAGACAGTCACAACAACGGCAGCTGCCGCAAAACAAGTGGTTATAGATATCTCTACTGTCTTGGTTCCGACCGTTTTCAATTGGAGCAGGCAAAATCCAGAAAAAAATGTAACAGACTTTCTCCTTGCTGACTTCTTCGGGAGCAACTCGACTAGCGTTGCACTAGCACCTGCACCTGCACCTGCTCCCGCACCGGCTCCCGCACCTGCTCCAGCATCGGCTCCGGCACCGGATGTGCTCGGCGGTGCTTCGTCTTTGGCTGAGCTCAAAGTCCTCACGGTACCTGTCACACCGGCCCTCTTCAATAAATGTATAATCTCCCGTTTCGTTACCTTTCAGATGTCTCACGTCACAGACATGTCTTTGCAGGCCGACGTAACCCCGTGCACCATATTGTACACCATGGGCGACCAGAAGGTGGATGTGGGGAAGGCGACGATAATGAAGCCGAAGGAACCATTGTTCCACGTCCGGCCGATCTCCCCGGACGTCTTCAAGGTTTCCGTGGCCAGTGTCAAACCGGGCCACGAGAATTTGGTTCCTCCGTTACTAGGGGGAGATGACGATGAGACCCCGTAGCGGCTTGGCGATTGCAAGACGTGGGTCCTGTTGTGGCCAAAGAGTCTGCTTCGTCTAGAGGTGGTCGGGAGCACACCCACAAGCACGCAGTTAGGTATGAACATCAACACCCCACCTACCCAATTAGCGTCGAATGTCGTGCTGGGTGATAGCGGACGGGGTGAGGAAGAGGCTCTGTTAGTCGCTGGTGACGTCACCATAGATGAGGATGAGGATGACGATGACACTCAACAATATTTCAATACTGGCGCCTACTTAGGGTTTGAGCATCATGAGTCGGTGCCTGAATTGTCGCCTCCGGAGTCTAAACGTATTATGGACGACCTTCTGGTAGCAAAGAAGCCTAGGAAGAAACCGATGAAAGGCAACAAAGCTGCTTCTGTGATCCAGCCGCCTCAGCAGCCTCGGGTTCAAGACCGTATAGATATCCCCGGTGCGGCAAAATAGAATTATCCCCGGTGAACCAATCCTACCTAAAGCAGCGCTAGGGGCCAGATTCGGCGATCTAAGGAGACTTCATGACGATGTGCTGCGGATAGAGAAAGGCCTCATCGCCTCGAAAAATCCAGGATACCCACTCTACGTGGTTAACGTGCCGCGGCAATTATCACACATCGACACATTCCCCGCAGAGAAGTTCTTCCTTCGATTCGATTACATCTTCGACATGTTTCACTTGAAGAAGCTGGATTTTACGTTTGTCCGCCTTTATGCCTTGCACATGAACTACCTCATCGGGGTTGAGCAGATACCCTATATCTGTGTCGCTAACCCATACTTCATGCACGAGGACTTCTTGGGAGTCTGTGTAGAGCACCATCAATATGCGAGGGAATACATCATCAATTTCATGCTCGCCAATAAGGACAAGGAGGCAATTCTCATGCCTTATCATCCCCTGTAAGTCATCCGCGCAGATATCCTTCCTTCGATTTCAATCATTCAATTGAACGGTGGAGGCTAATTAATTTGAAGTGTACTTATTTTGCGCAGCGGCGGGCGCGCCGTCCTCATCATCCTCTACCCCCGATACTCCCACGCTCTTTACTTGGGCTCGTCGAAGAACATTAACAAAAAGTATTACATCCGTATCAAGTCTGTTCTTGACAGTGCTATCTTTTACTACGGCACATAGGGTGGAGAGGTCAAGGACAAGAAGAAAGGGGATGGCAGGCCCGCCTTCAGCCATAAGGCCGACTTTTGCTGCATCCAGCAACCGAGTGATTCTCTTAATGATGGAATCTATGTCCTACACCACATGCTGGAGTATAGGAGGGATCACCAGAACCTTCGCATGTCACCTAGATCCGGCGATGCCCATATTCTGCAATGGGCAAAGAACTTAGGAGATATCAAGGATCATCGACTTCGAGCTGAGTTCTATCACATCCAACGCGAACTTGCCCAAATCATCATGAAGGAGGTCGTCGAAAAAACAGGGATGTTCTACGAAGAAGGACAAATGTCGTGGGAAGATGTCCGAACATGCGTAGCCGCTCAGCATCTCGACCTGAAGCCTTTCACTAAGCTCGGGGACTATCTCCCTAACTTGGATGGATGGCATGACATGTTGGAGTGATTGTCGATATATGACAATGTGTTCGTTTAGTCCATACTTTCTGTATGACAAAACTTTGAGTTATGCACGACGAAACTTTATTTGTGATGTAATTAAACCGTCTGTTGCTCAACTATATATGTTAGGGCATTTTGGGTATGATGAACTTTGTTATTTATGCTTATGATGAACTTTGTTATTTATGCTTATGATATGTTGCTTCTATTTTTGACAAGTCTGTCTCTATCTGTTGCTCAACTATATATGTTGCATATCATCGACTCATGTGACGATGCAGGTGCATAGATCATCGATGGAGAAGAAGTGCTATGCCAGGAGTATACGATGAGTGGCCGGAATGTCAGGCCCAGGTGTACCGGTTTTCGGTTTCCGAGCGACAACCACTAGTTAGTTTAGGTTCATGCTAATGCGAGAGAGGGATACGAACTCATGTACTGCATAGTTCCGCTCTCACTCATAGTGATAGCTCTTCTTGTGTATATCATTGTTTAGATGGATGACGATGTAGTTGCAAGTAATCAAGACTTGTATCACTATTTTTGAGATGATGACGAGAGACCACTTTGTGTTGGATGATGATTATGATGATGACATGATTTGATGAGACTATTTGTATGTATATGCTATGATTACATTTGTATGTGTATGATATGCTGAAGATTATTGTATAAAGCCTATTCAAATACAAAACAAATATGCATAAAAAACAGAAACTAATAAAAAACTAGCAGTAGTGAGGGGAATAAAGTTAGCAGTAGAGCTCCCTTACCAGTAGCGTTTCCTGATAAAACGCGCTGCAGATATTAGCAGCAGCGCTCTGCACTAAAGCTCGCTATTGCTAGCCATGTATAGCAGTAGCGTGGGATGACACGCGCTACTGCTACATGTTAGCTATAGCGCCTTATCAGTAGCGCGGCATCCTGCGCTACTGATAGGCAAAATACCCGCGCTACTGCTAGGGTTTCCCCTAGTAGTGTTATGTCAAGAAACTTCAACCTGAAAAGCTCAAACCCAAGTCAGAAAAATGCGTCTTCATAGGATACCCTAAGGAAACCATTGGGTACACCTTCTACCTCAGATCCTAAGGCAAGATCTTTGTTGCCAAGAACGGATCCTTTCTGGCGAAAGAGTTTCTCTCAAAAGAAGTAAGTGGGAGGAAAGTATAACTTGATGAAGTACCGCCTCTTGAACCGGAAAGTAGTGCAGCTCAGGAAGATGTTTCTGTGGTGCCTGCACCGACTAGAGAGGAAGTTAATGATGATGATCATGAAACTTCAGATCAAGTTACTACTGAACTTCATAGGTCCACAAGGACATCTTCGACACCAGAATGGTATGGCAACCCTGTCCTAGAAATCATGTTGTTAGACAACGGTGAAACTTCAAACTATGAAGAAGCAATGGCGGGCCCGAATTCCAACAAATGGCTTGAAGCCATGAAATCTGAGATATGATCAATGTATGAAAACAAAGTATGGACTTTGACAGACTTTTCCGATGATCGGCAAGCCATAGAAAATAAGTGGATCTTTAAGAAGAAGACTGACGCGGATGGTAATGTGACCGTCTATAAGGCTCGGCTTGTCGCTAAGGGTTATCGACAAGTTCAAGGGGTTGACTACGATGAGACATTCTCACCCGTAGCGAAGCTGAAGTCCGTCCGAATCATGTTAGCAGTTGCCGCATTATATGATTATGAGATATGGCAAATGGACGTCAAAACGTCATTCCTTAACGGTTTCCTTAAGGAAGAATTGTATATGATGCAGACGGAAGGTTTTGTCGATCCTAAGAATGCCGACAAGGTATGCAAGATCCAGCGATCCATTTATGGGCTGGTGCAAGGATCTCGGAGTTGGAACATTCGCTTTAATGAAATGATCAAAGCGTTTGGGTTT
The DNA here is from genome assembly GCF_018294505.1 of Triticum aestivum. NCBI lineage: Eukaryota > Viridiplantae > Streptophyta > Magnoliopsida > Poales > Poaceae > Triticum > Triticum aestivum. The sequence continues at coordinate 693,477,414 of NC_057813.1, forward strand.
ATGCAGACTTATGGAGAAGCCCGTGTTTACAAGAAAGTGAGTGGGAGCTCTGTAGCATTTCTCATATTATATGTGGATGACATACTATTGATGGGAAATGATATAGAACTTTTGGAAAGCATAAAGGTCTACTTGAATAAGTGTTTTTCAATGAACGACCTTGGAGAAGCTTCTTACATATTAGGCATCAAGATCTATAGAGATAGATCGAGACGACTCATTGGTCTTTCACAAAGCACATACCTTGATAAGATATTGAGGAAGTTCAATATGGATCAGTCCAAGAAGGGGTTCTTGCCTGTATTGCAAGGTGTGAAATTGAGCACGACTCCATGGCCGACCTTGGCAGAAGATAGAGAAAAGATGACTGTCATCCCGTATGCCTCAGCCATAAGGTCTATTATGTATGCCATGCTGTGTACCGGACCCGATGTGAACCTTGCCGTAAGTTTGGTACCAAAGTAATCCCGACATGGAGCACTGGACAACGGTCAAGAATATCCTAAAGTACCTGAAAAGGACTAAGGATATGTTTCTCGTTTATGGAGGTGACGAAGAGCTCATCATAAAGGGTTACGTCGATGCTAGCTTCGACACAGATCTGGATGACTCCAAGTCACAAACCGGATACGTGTATATTTTGAATGGTGGGGCAGTCAGCTGGTGCAATTGCAAGCAAAGCATCGTGGCGGGATATACATGTGAAGCGGAGTACATGGCAGCCTAGGAGGCATCCATGAAGCAATCTGGATGAAGGAGTTCATTACCGATCTAGGAGTTATTCCCAATGCGTCGGGCCCGATGACTCTCTTCTGTGACAATACTGGCGCTGTTGCCCTTGCCAAGGAGCCCAGGTTTCACAAGAAAACTAGGCATATCAAGCATCGCTTCAACTCCATTTGTGAAAATGTTCAAGATGGAGACATAGATATTTGTAAAGTGCATACGGATTTGAATGTAGCAGATCGGTTGACTAAACCTCTTCCACGAGCAAAACATGATCAACACCAGAACTCTATAGGTGTTCGATTCATCACAATGTAACTAGATTATTGACTCTAGTGCAAGTGGGAGACGGTTGCAAATATGCCCTAGAGGCAATAATAAAATGGTTATTATTATATTTCGTTGTTCATGATAATTTTCTATTATTCATGCTATAATTTTATTGACCGGAAACCGTAATACATGTGTGAATACATAGACCGTAATGTGTCCCTAGTAAGCCTCTAGTTGACTAGCTCGTTGATCAATAGATGGTTGTGGTTTCCTGACCATGGACATTGGATGTCATTGATAACGGGATCACATCATTAGGAGAATGATGTGATGGACAAGACCCAATCCTAAGCATAGCACAAGATCATGTAGTTTGTTTGCTAAGAGCTTTTCTAATGTCAAGTACCATTTCCTTAGACCATGAGATTGTGCAACTCCCAGATACCGCAGGAATGCTTTGGGTGTACCAAATGTCACAACGTAACTGGGTGGCTATAAAGGTGCACTACAGGTATCTCCGAAAGTGTCTGTTGGGTTGGCACGAATCGACTGGGATTTGTCACTCCGTATGACGGAGAGGTATCTCTGGGCGCACTCGGTAATGCATCATCATAATGAGCTCAATGTGACTAAGGAGTTAGTCACAGGATCATGCATTACGGAATGAGTAAAGAGACTTGCCGGTAACGAGATTGAATGAGGTATTGGGATACCGACGATCGAATCTCGGGCAAGTAACATACCGATAGACAATGGGAATTGTATATGGGATTGATTGAATCCCCGACATCGTGGTCCATATGATGAGATCATCGTGGAACATGTGGGAGCCAACATGGGTATCCAGATCCCGCTGTTGGTTATTTGTCGGAGAGATGTCTCGGTCATGTCTGCATGGTTCCTGAACCCATAGGGTCTACACACTTAAGGTTCGGTGACGCTAGAGTAGTTATGGGAAATAGTATGTGGTTACTAAAGGTTGTTCGGAGTCCTAGATGAGATCCCGGATGTCATGAGGAGTTCCAGAATGGTCTGGAGGTAAAGATTTATATATGGGAAGTCCAGTTTTAGTCATCAGAATGGTTTCCGGGGTTATCGGTATGTGTTGGGACCACTGAAAGGTGTCCGGGGGTCCACCGGGTGGGACCACCTACCACGGGGGACTCAATGGGCTGAAAAAGGGTGGGAACCATCCCCTAGTGGGCTGGTGCACCCCCAAGGGCCCAAGGCGCCTAGGGTTGGAAACCCTAGGGGGTGGGGGCGCCTCCCACCAAACTTGGGGGGCAAGTCCCCCCCCCTTGGCCACTGCCCCCCCCTTAGATGAGATCTAAGGGGCTGTCCCCCACTCCCCTTCCCCTAAAAATAGTGGGGAGGGGGGGTGGGGTGGGAGGGCTGCCACACCCTTCCCCTCGTGCAGCCCCTCCCTCCTCCAACACCTCCTCCTCCTCCTCCATAGAGCTTAGCGAAGCCCTGCAGATCTAAGGGGGTTGGCCCCCTCTCCCCTTCCCTTTTAAATAGTGGGGGTGGGGGTGGGGGTGGGAGGGCTGCCGCACCCTTCCCCTAGCGCAGCCCCTCCCTCCTCCAACACCCCCTCCTCCGTAGAGCTTGGTGAAGCCCTGCAGAAATACCACAAGCTCCACCACCACGCCGCCGTGCTGCCGGAGCTCTCCCTCAACTTCTCCTCTCCCCTTACTGGATCAAGAAGGAGGAGACGTCCCCGGGCTGTACGTGAGTTGAACGCGGATGCGCCGTCCGTTCGGTGCTAGATCGGATCTTCCGCGATTTGAATCGCCGTGAGTACGACTCCATCATCCGCGTTCTTGTAACTCTTCCGCTTAGCGATCTTCAAAGGTATGAAGATGCACTCCCTCTCTCTCTTGTTGCTAGAATCTCCTAGATTGATCTTGGTGAAACATAGGAAAATTTTGAATTACTGCTATGTTCCCCAACACCCGGTACCATGCTCATCGGTGCGACGACGAAGCACCTCAGCTCGGGCACTGTCGGTGTCAAAACCGGTGGATCTCGGGTAGGGGGTACCAAACTGTGCGTCTAGGCGGATGGTAACAGGAGACAAGGGACATGATGTTTTACCCAGGTTCGGGCCCTCTTGATGGAGGTAAAACCCTACGTCCTGCTTGATTAATATTGATGATGTGTGTGTTACAAGAGTAGATCTACCACAAGATCAAGGAGGCTAAACCCTAGAAGCTAGCCTATGGTATGATTGTTGTTCGTCCTACGGACTAAAGCCATCCGGTTTATATAGACACCGGAGAGGGCTAGGGTTACACAGAGTCGGTTACAATGGTAGGAGATCTACATATCCGTATCGCCAAGCTTGCCTTCCACGCCAAGGAAAGTCCCATCCGGACACGGGACGAAGTCTTCAATCTTCCATCTTCATAGTCTTGGAGTCCGGCCGATGATGATAGTTCGGCTATCCGGACACCCCCTAGTCCCGGACTCCCTCAGTAGCCCCCGAACCAGGCTTCAATGACGACGAGTCCGGCGCGTATGTTGTCTTCGGCGTTTGCAAGGCGGGTTCTCCTTCATGCTTCATGTGTTTGCCGGATAGTGTCCGGTTGCTTCATAAATGTTGCGCTCCTTGGCTTCTACGTCCAATAATGGCCTTCTTCCACGTGTCGTACGAATGCGAAAAGCCAGGGTATTCTTACGTTTTACCCCCTAGCTGCGCAAATAAGCCGCCTATAAGAGAGGCGAGGATCCAGATCCAAATCACACCATCCTCCTTCCGCAAGTACTCATCAAGGCGCATCTGACAAAAAATCCATTCCAACATGGACAGTCGACGCGGCTCCTCTTCTCGCGCTCCTAGTCCTCAGCCAGGAGATTGGAGGAGATGCTCAGTCCCGCATAGCGAGTTAGTGACGCTCCAAGCAGAGGGATATCTTCCCCCGGCCTTTATGGTTCCGGTTCGAGCCGGACTGGCCACCTACAAGGGTGGGAAGCAGGCGGAGAGCGTCCCCAATCCCTCCAAAGGAGAGCGGGTATGCTTCGTCCCCTACTTAATAAGGGGACTCGGATTTCCTATACATCCGTTTCTCTGGGGGCTCCTGGAGTTTTATGGACTCCAACTTCACCACCTCACGCCTGCCTCCATTTTGCACATCGCGGGCTTTGTAGCTCTTTGCGAGCTATTCTTGGGCGTCGAGCCCCATTTTGCGCTGTGGAAGAGGCTGTTTTGCCTCGTACCCCGTTCTTACGAGGGGTCGATATATCAAGTGGGCGGAGCCGAAATATGGCGCATCGCCGGGATCGGATATCTATTCGGAACCCTGAAGAAGGCGTCTGAAGACTGGCCTTCGGAGTGGTTCTATATGGAAGACGCCCCGCTGCCGGATCCAGTCCGGATCGGCCTCCCGGAGTTTAGCAACGCTCCTCTGAAGAAACGCTTGAGTTGGCGCCCACGGAGCCCTCAACAGGAAGATGACAGGAGCGTCCACTATCTGATGGGCCGGATACGGTTACTAGCCCATTCCGGATTAACCATGATTGGAGTCATGGCCACATGCATTATGCGAGGGGTGCAACCACTCCAATATAGGGGCCACCCCATGTGGGATTTCAACGGGGAGAATGACACCACCCGTCATGGCCGCACGGGGCCGGGGTCGGCCGCCGATCTGGTGAAGATCCTGTCCGGCTTGTACAAGGGGGAGAAGGAGGACTTCCTTCGCACGAATCCATTTAATGGATTCTCCATGAATAACCCTCGGAGCTGGGTAAGCGGGCGCTTATATATCTGATCCGTGCTTTCAAAGATAAGTGTCTTACTTTATGATTTCGACGCAGGAACTGCGCCGGGATGTGGAGGGCATAGAAAGCCCAACTCCACAACCCGAGGATCCGAGAAGATCCCTTGATCCGGCCTCCGAAGAGGATCCGGACATAAAGGTGGATTTGGTTGACGGGGTGTTCCACCAGCTCAGCATAGACAATGCTTTAGTCGCCATTACGGCTGACTACCCCGGTTTATGTCCGGCTTCCCAGGTGAGTACGATTGAAGTCCTGACACCGTTACTTTTTAATGCTTATTCTTGACCACCGTGTACCGATGGTGCTTCGCAGGAGGTGCCTTTACAGCGGGAAGCCGAGCCCGCGGCGACTAACCAAACGAGGTCAGTGCGGCCCAGCAGGCGGAAGAGGAGTGCGGCGCGAATCGAAACGCCGCCGCAAAGGTATGGTGCACCATTTTCTTTTAAGGGAGAGACTCCTGGGAGGTATATTAATGCTCATGATTCTTCCAGGAGAAAGAGAGCTCGCCGGACTGAGTCCGGAGAGGGTGCCAACCAAGCCTCCGCCAGCCAGGCTCGAACGCCTGGTCCGGAGGGGGAGGCAGGCGCAAGGTGCGAGCCGGATGCTCCTCCAACGGAGGATGTCGACAGGTTGTCCGCCACCGGGTCTGAGGTGGAGAGCACCATGAATCACAGGCGCCGTCGGACAGTTCTTCGTGACGCGTGTTTCTCCCCAGAGGCGTTGAATGCCTTTAATGTGGGAGACGCGCACCTCCGTGCTGCTCAAGATGGTTTAACTAGAGCCACGGAGCACTATGTAAAAGACATACGGGTGAGGAATTTTAATAGTTATATATGCCAGTAGCCCCCGAGACTTAAAATAGTTAAACTAACTGATTTAAGGATCATTTGTAATGCAGGATCTTACCGAGAAGAATACCCACCTGTTGCTGTCAGGACCCCGACTCGATGTCACATCGATCTAGCCGGTAACACCTCATATCACTTTGCGGCCTCACGCACGGTATCCCCACGGGTGTCGTCTTACCTTTTCCCGGGACCGTTTGCGCCTTTTGGCTCACGTATATGATAGTGTCGCTAGCATCCATATGATAAGGAGCCCGGGCTGACATGACTAGTCGTAAACCCAAAGTGGCACAGACTTACAGGGACAGGCATCCATGACCCAGCTTCGAACGTGTCGGTCATCAGCAAGTGGGTCCGGGCTGTAGCACTGGGCTAGCAGGACTCCGGTAAACCGGGCTGTAGCGGGCTAACAGGACTCCGGTACTCAAAGCGTGACATTTCCCCAAAGGGACGGACACAGGAACGAAGAAGGACACATGCCGGCCAGCCTAAGTGTTCCAGAGCAGTAGCAAGCTACCATGGCTCAGCGGTAACACTAGGAGACATTTCCCGGTAAGAGAGGCTACTAAAGATAAACAACTAGATAGTCAGATCCCACACATAGCACTACACATTACACGTACGCATAACATGCAAGTATGTGCTGTACAACATGGCATCACAGCATAACTCAACAATTATATAGATAAAGGCTCAGAAGAGCCATCATAGCATTTATTGCAAACAGGGGTCACAAGACCCGTCATACAGAGCATACAAGCAACAAGCGGAAGCATTACATGTCTGGGTACAGACATCTACAAATGAAAAAGGCTGAAGAGCCTGACTAACTACAACATCCGATCAAGATCGTAGCTGAGGTACTAGCTACTAGTCGAAGTCCATGAGAACCCTAGTAAGACCGAAGTCTCCGCTGCAAAAACATAAATAAAGCAACATGAGTACAAAGGTACTCAGCAAGACTTACATCAGATCCTATCATACATGCATTTGTATCAAGAGGGTAATGTGGGGTTTAGTTGCAGCAAGCCAGCTTTGACTCTGTGGCTATCCTATTCTACGACTACCAGAAACTCTGGAGGTGAAACAACGTACACGAGTCCACTAATCACCACACAATACACTACTATGGATTCATCCCCGTCTCCCTACGAGAAGGCCATCCATAGCACTCACACTTGTCTTGAGCATTTTATAGTATCCACTTCAAGTTGTCTATGTACCATGTAAGCATCCAAGAAGTCCATAACCGCGGACCCGGCTATTCGAATAGATCATGTTAACCCTGCAGGGGTGTACCTCTTCACACACGCTCTCGCCACTTACCGCCATGTACACGTCATGTATCTCGGCAACCTTCAAGCGGAAGCCTGGCGAGGGTGTCGGCCACGACCTGACTAACCACACAAGACTCTAATCCAGGTTTATCGCCTATTCGGGTTCCATCCGCAAGGAGATCCGGCCGGGGTTTCACTCACGGCCCCAAACGATGTGTGCAGGGTTCCCAAGCCCACCTCGCCGGATGGATCTACGCTTGGTACACCGTGCCACTGGTGCCTAGTCTGTCCCAAGCCCACCTGGCCAGGTGCCACTTGGTAGACTACTAACACTACCTACAAACGCCAGAAACTAGTTGCGACTCCTGGACAGAGATCAAGTTGGTTAATAAGTCGAGAGGGCTTGGAGCGCCCGGAGCCCAATGTGTGGTAGTATCGAGTCATTGGACAACATACATAGAACTCAGTGCTTAAGGACGGTTCCAGTGAGACAACCCACCATGTACTCCTACATGGCCTCTCACCGCTACCTTTACCAAATCGTGTTCACACACTTAACTCTCAGCAATAGAACATATCGTGACACTCCAATTCATTCCCAATGAACCAGACCTGACACACTCTAAGCAATAGCAGGCATAGCATGGTAGGAACACATCAGTGGCTTCAATCAACTCCTACACATGCTAGTGGGTTTCAACTATTTACTGTGGCAATGACAGGTCATGCAGAGGAATGGGTTCAACTACCGCAGCACAAAGTAGCAGATGAATCGTTGTTGTCCTAATGCAATATCTGAGAGCAGGAGCGAGAGAGTAGGGTTTTATCGAAATGAACAAGGGGGGGTTGCTTGCCTGGTAATTCAACAAGGGAGGCACTGCTTCACAGACAGGTACTCTGGAACGTCTCCGGAGTAGGACCTATCGAGAAGGAACGGTGCCGGCAATCAATACACAATCATATGCAACAATATGATGCATGAACATGGCATGTAGATGTGATGCTGTTGAGCTAATGCAACTAGTGTTCAATTGGTTTGAAGTCCATTTGAACCAAAGGTTCAAATGCATTTCTAAATTAGGTCTCTTATATATGCCATAATGTGTTTTCCCATAATCAGCATGTATAAGTTGGTTTTTCATGCATGAAACTAGTACAGATGGAAAGGTTGCATTTTTCTGATAATTTTTCATATATAAATTATTTAAATCTGAGCTACGGTTGAATTGATATGAATTTTTGAAGTTTAAATCATTTTCTGGATTTTCTGAATTATTTTAATTCCAGAAAATGTATAATTGCGTCAGCATGACGTCATCATTGCATCAGCGGTCAACTGGGCTGGTCCGGGTCAAACCTGACGTGTGGGACCCACACGTCAGTGACAGGGGGGTTAACAGGGGTTATATTAATTTAATTAAATGGTTAGGGGGGGCACCGGGCCCACTGTCAGTGTCAGGGGGGGGGGTTAGTTAACGGTGATTAGCACTAAGCTAATCACCTGACGGGCCGGCCCCACCTGGCAGGGCTCAGGCGACGGGGGCTCGTCGCCGGCGACCTCTGGACGCGGTGGAGTCCGCGCCACAGGCCACGGGGACGGCGTCTGAGAGCACCGGGGCGTAGCCCGGGCTCTCGCGCATCTGGTAGGGTAGGTGGAAGCAGCGGGGGAGGCCGGAGCTCGCCGGAGCGAAGCTCGGGGCGGTGGCCGGAGTTCGGGCGCGAGCGGGATCGGGCTGCGGGGCACGGGGAGGCCACCGGAGGGGCCCGGCGGCACCCTCGTGGCACCAGTAACGCGGAGAGAGGCTTGGTTTGGGCGGAGGCGGGCCGAGACGGCGGCGGCGACATGGACGGCGGCGAGAGACTTCGGCCGTGGTGGGAAGCGGCGCTACGGCACGGGAACGGGAGGAAGAAGAGAGGGGAACGGAGGAGGAGGGCGAGGGAGAGTGAGAGCGGTGCGGGGCAGCTGCGTGGCGACGTTCCGGACGTCCAGGCGTCGAGGGGGAGGACAGGCAGGCAGGTGCCGTGGCGGCACGGCGGTGCGCACGCGCCGGCCACACGCCCCTGGCCTCCTGGCGCGAGGAGGGGGACGACTGGCGCTAGCCAGTCGGCTGGGCCGGCCAGCTGGGCCGCACAGGGGAGGGGAGGCCCAGGTAAGTCCCTCCTTCCTTTTATTTCTGTTTTCTTTTTTAATTTTCTGACATTTGTTTGATTTAATAAATATATTAAATCATTTAATTTTATTATGCCAATTTTTGCAGGAGCTGGATATATTATTCCAGAGCTCTTTTATAAATGGCATAATTTTTGGGCCATATTTCATATATATAGAAATATATTTCCAATGCAAATATTTATCGAATTAATCCAAATGGCCAAAATAAATGTCCTTGAGCTCCTAAAAATATTGTTTTGATTTTTATCTCTGTCCAATATTTTCAGAGGGCAACATGAGCATTTTCTTGGACCCTTTTGGAGAAATTTTTATTTGGGTCATTTTCAAAAATGATTCTGAGGGTTCCACCAATCCTCATTTCAAATTTAAATGAAATTTAAATATGATGCACAAATAGCTAGCTAGCCTAGGTCATACCAGACTAGGGACGTGACAACTGTCCCAGGAGCTTCAAGAATGCAAGGCCCAACTTGAGGCCGCACTAGCCGCTGCCGGGGGAGCCACGGAGACCCCCTCTGGTAATTCATATTTTGAAAAGAGAAGTAGTTTATGAAGTGCGGCGTGCGTGTATAGTCTGACAATAATATTGCAGAGGGTGCCGGACTAGATCCAGACAAGCAACAGCTGCTGCGCTAGTTGAAGGCCGGCGAGAGGGTGCTTATGAGGGTGCAGCAGGAGAGGAACAAACTCCAAGATGCCAACACCCAGCTGGGCGAAGAACTAAAAGATGTTCGGGTCCAGCTGTCTAACTCCGTAAAGGAGAATCGGCGGCTTCGTCGCGGCATTTATAGTAAGTGCTTGAGCAAACTCTTTTGAAAAGAAGAGTTCGGCGATGAAGTCGATTGACAGAAATGTGTCTGTAGGTGTGCTCACGGGTCGTCCGGCTGAGGAGATGCCTGGTTCCACGGGAGATCCTCTTCCCAAGCTGCTGCAACTACACGAACGTGTTCGGCAGGCGATGAGCGGCGTCGTTCAGGCCTTATGGCCTTCCGTCTCCCTACCCGAGGGCCTTGGAGGGCTTGTTGAGAAGCTTCAGGGAGTACGGCGACGTCTCCGTCTGTGGAAGATATCGGCCTGCCGTCAAGGCGCCAGGGAGGCCTGGGCCATGGTGAAGACGCGGTACCCGAAGGCTGACCCAAACCACATGGCCGAGGTCGGACCTGTGGGGCCTCATGGGAAGGAGATCCTTGTGAGCTTGATGTACGGCCAAGTAGAGTTGGCCGCAAAATATTCCCAACAGGACTGTAAATTAGACAGCCTGTTAGATGGGATTGAAGAGGAGTACAATCAGTCAGCTTGACGATGTAATTTTAAAATGACATATAGAATGCCTTCTATTCGGATTGTAGATCGTTTGTCTTTGCGGACCTTTTCGCTTCAACCTCGGGACCCAACAGTCCGGAGTGTGTCCGAATACCCTTACGGTTATAAAAGAACCGGGGCGTGCATGGAGACAAGGCGTAGGGGTCATAATTGCTTTATCAGACAAGTGCCCAACTAGCTATGTTATATTACATGGTTAGTAAGAAACATCTTCCAGGGAGAATAGTTCCGTTAAGGGTTCCTTTCCCTGGGAGGCATGCCCTAAAGTGCATGTCCGGACTGCGAAAATAGCAGAAAAAGCATCTGGGGGCAGATAAATAAGTAAGTAATAAATCATCTTTCAGGTCACCGACCGAATATTCCCTTAAGAACGCTAGCCTTCGGCTTCACCCAGTCTGAGGTACACATCCGGCTGACCCGGCAGTAACAATCGCAGAGGTGCTCCCTTTACCTCCTACCCGAACAATCGGGAACGTAGGGGTAAGCACAGGAGCCAGGCAACCCGGCTTGGCCAAAACTTAAGTCATATCAATGCATATAATGGTGATCAAAAGGTACATGCGGAAGTATGACACATGTGTTGGGCATGAAGCCCATAGAAATAAGCTTCTATTAAAGAAGCCTCCAGGTATAACGAGTGCGAGTAGCACATCGAGTAAGTGCGAACAAAGCGCAGATCAGCCCTCAAGGGGTTTGTACTGAAAGAGGGAGGAAAAAGGAGGGAAAACAAAGACAGCGACAAAAATGAAAGGTGGACGGAGGAAGGAGACGAACCCTGAGTCCGGCGATAGGCGTAAAATCTTCGGAGACGGGCTACGTTCCATGGGTTTGGCTCGAGTCGGTTGTCAGATGCGTTGTGTAGACAGTATGCACCGCCGGTAAGGACTTGGTCGATGATGAAGGGACCTTCCCATTTGGGCTTAAGTTTGTCCTTTTTCTTGTCCGGCAGGCGGAGAACTAGCTCGCCAACATTGTAAGTTTTGGCCCGTACTTCTCTGCTTTGATATCTTCGAGCCTGTTGTTGATAGAATGCGGAACGGGATTTTGCCACGTCGCGCTCCTCCTCCAAAGCGTCCAAACTGTCCTGCCGATCCAACTCGGCTTCCCTTTCCTCGTACATGCGCACGCAAGGTGAGTCATGAATTATATCGCAGGGCAAAACTGCCTCAGCGCCGTACACCATAAAAAATGGTGTGAATCCGGTTGTGCGGTTTGGCGTGGTCCGCAGCCCCCAGAGTATGGAGTCGAGCTCCTCTACCCAGTGCGTGTTAGATTCCGTGAGGGACCGCACTAATCTGGATTTGATGCCGCTCATGATTAGACCATTTGCCCGTTCCACTTGACCGTTAGTTTGAGGGTGGTAGACTGAAGTGTAGTCGAGCTTGATGCCCATGTTTTTGCACCAGAGTTTAACCTCGTCGGCCGTGAAATTCGTGCCGTTATCAGTGATGATGCTGTCGGGGACGCCAAAACGGTGTACTACCCCGGATATGAACTCTAACACAGGTCCGGATTCTTCCGTTTTAACCGGCTTGGCCTCTATCCATTTGGTGAATTTGTCCACCATGACCAATAAGTATTTGTGCTTGTGGGTTCCCCCTTTAAGGGGTCCAACCATGTCAAGCCCTCAGACCGCGAACGGCCAAGTGATGGGTATAGTTTTGAGGGCGGTGGGTGGCATGTGGCCCTGATTAGCAAAGAGCTGGCAACCGACGCATCGTTGGACTAAGTCCTGAGCATCTGCCCGGGCGGTCGGCCAATAAAATCCTGTACGGAAGGCCTTGCCTACAAGGGCCCGGGCGGCGGCGTGGTGCCCGCCGAGTCCGGCGTGAATTTCAGCCAGGAGATTTCGCCCTTCCTCTTCAGAGATACACCTTTGAAGGACTTCGATTGTGCTTTTCTTATAAAGTTCTCCCTCATGGACCTTGTAGGCTTTAGGTCGCCGAACTATGCAGCGGGCCTCATTTTGGTCTTCGAGAAGTTCCTGCCTGATTAAGTAGGCTAGGAATGGTTCTGTCCACGGGGCAATTACTGCCAGTATTTCGTGGGCTGAATCTGTTATTTCATTGGCTGAGCCACCGATTGTGTCAGAATGTTCTGTGTTAGGCGATGCAGTTGGTTCCGGATTGTTATTTCCGGACTCCTCTTCCCATAATACGGATGGCTTAAAGAGCCGCTCCAGGAAAATGTTTGGAGGGACGGCGTCGCGTTTTGCGCTGATGCGTGCCAACACGTCTGCTGCCTGGTTATTATCCCGGGCTACATGGTGGAATTCGATTCCTTCGAACCGGGCTGACATTTTTAGGACGACATTACGGTAGGCGGCCATTTTCAGATCCTTGACGTCAAGGTCTCCATTTACTTGGGATATTACGAGGTTTGAATCCCCGCGCACCTCTAGGCGTTGAATACCCATGAAGATTGCCATCCGGAGGCCATGTAGAAGGGCCTCGTATTCGGCTGCATTGTTGGAGTCCGTGTACATTATTTGAAGCACGTATTGGACTATGTCTCCGGTTGGGGACGTCAAGACGACGCCAGCCCCCAAGCCAGCCAACATTTTGGAGCCGTCGAAATGCATGATCCAATTGGAGAATGCGCCATACTCTTTAGGGAGTTCGGCTTCGGTCCATTCGGCGATGAAGTCAGCCAAAACTTGCGATTTTATAGCTCGCCGTGGTTTGTAGGTTATGTCAAATGGTAAGAGCTCAATGGCCCATTTTGCAATCCTGCCCGTCGTGTCGCGATTGTTTATAATATCGTTGAGAGGTACTTCAGAGGCCACCATTATGGAACACTCTTGAAAGTAGTGTCGCAGCTTCCGGGATGCCATGAACACCGCATACGCCATCTTTTGATAATGTGGGTAACGGGACTTGCATGGAGTTAAGACAGTGGATACGTAGTACACTGGTTTTTGAAGAGGGAATTTGTGCCTTTCTGTTTCTCGTTCGACGACGAGTACCGCATTGACAACTTGATGTGTTGCTGCGATATATAATAACATCGGTTCGCCCAGGTTGGGCGCGGCCAGGACTGGATTTGTTGCCAATACGGCCTTAATTTCTTTGAGTCCGGCGTGGCAGCATCCGTCCATTCGAAATGTTCGGTGCGCCGGAGGAGGCGATAGAGGGGCAGTGCCTTTTCTCCCAAACGGGAGATGAAGCGGCTTAGAGCCGCCACACATCCAGTTAGTTTTTGTATTTGCTTGAGGTCTTTTGGGATATCCAATTGTGACAGAGCTCGGATCTTGGCTGGGTTTGCTTCAATTCCTCTACCGGATACAATGAAGCCCAAGAGCTTTCCGGCTGGTACGCCGAAAACACATTTTTCTGGGTTGAGCTTAATGTCATATGCTCGGAGGTTGTTGAATGTCACCCTCAAGTCGTCTACTAAAGTTTCGACGTGTTTGGTCTTGACGACCACATCGTCTACATATGCCTCTACTGTTTTGCCTATCTGGGTGGCCAGACATGTCTGAATCATGCGCTGATATGTTGCGCCGGCGTTTTTGAGTCCGAAGGGCATTGTGTTGAAGCAGAATGGTCCGTATGGAGTAATAAATGCCGTTGCGGCCTGGTCTTTTTCCGCCATCTTGATTTGATGGTATCCGGAGTATGCGTCGAGGAAGCATAATGAATCGTGCCCTGCGGTAGCATCGATGATTTGGTCGATGCGAGGGAGAGGGAAAGGGTCCTTTGGACAGGCCTTGTTAAGGTCTTTGAAATCGACACAAAGGCGCCAGGATTTGTCCTTTTTTGGTACCATTACCAGGTTGGCTAGCCAGTCCGGATGTTTTATATCTCTGATGAATCCGGCTTCTAAGAGTTTGGCTAGCTCCTCTCCCATTGCCTGTCTTTTGGGTTCGGAAAATCGCCGAAGAGCCTGCTTGACTGGCTTGAATCCTTTTAGGATGTTTAGGCTGTGTTCTGCTAGCCTGCGTGGGATTCCTGGCATATCTGGAGGATGCCAGGCGAAAATGTCCCAATTTTCCCGAAGGAATTCTCGTAGTGCAGCTTCTACATCAGGATTCAATTATGCCCCGATGGAGGCCGTCTTTGTGGGGTCCGTTGGATGGACCTGGAATTTGACTACTTCGTCCGCTGGTTTAAAGGAGGTGGACTTGGACCTCTTATCAAGTATCACATCGTCCCTATCCACCGTGGAGCGCAGCGCAGTGAGTTCCTCTGCCGCTAGGGCTTCAGATAATGCCTCTAGGGCCAGTGCGGCTGTCTTATTTTCAGCGCGGAGTGCTATATCTGGATCACTGGTGAGAGTGATTACTCCATTGGGCCCGGGCATTTTGAGCTTCATGTACCCGTAATGGGGTATAGCTTGAAAGATTGTGAATGCCTCTCACCCTAACCAGGCGTGATATCCGCTGCCGAATGGGGCCACTTGGAACATGACCTCTTCGGACCCGTAATTGTCCGGCGAGCCGAACACTACGTCTAGTGTGATTTTTCCTGTGCAGCGTACTTCTCGACTAGGGATTATTCCCCTGAAGGTTGTGCTGCTTCGCTCAATCCGGCTCCAGTCAATTTCCATTTTTTGAAGGGTTTCCTCGTAGATGAGGTTTAATCCGCTGCCGCCATCCATGAGTACCTTGGTAAGACGAAAGCCGTCCACTATTGGACCGAGGACCAATGCGGCTGGTGCTCGAGCTGTTCGAAATTTAGGCTCATCGCTGGCATTGAAGGTGATGGCCGTGTCGCTCCATGGATTTGTTGTTGCTACTTGGTAGACTTCGGCGAGGCTGCGGATTGTTCGCTTCCGCATGTTATTTGATGCGAAAGTCTCGAAGACTTTTAATACCGTACTGGTACTGCTGGGCTGGTTGCTCGCGGCTAGAAAGCCTTCGCCACTTTTAGCCACCTGCCATAGTATCCAACATGCTCGAAGGCTATGTGTTGGAGTGGCGCCCTCCGTACTGTGGATTTTGCAGGGTCCGTTGAGCCATCCCTCCAGTACGGTTCCATGCCCTTTAGGGTTTTTTTGCTTTTTGGTTTTTAATCCAGGTGCTTGAGTACAACGCACCCTTTTATCTCGGACTGCGGTTGTATTCAGGGCCGAATTGTCCCAAAACCTGGTTTCGGTTTTCCAGGCACTCTCCATCGCACAATATTTTTGTACAATGGTCGCTAGGTCGGTGAAGCGTGTAACTTCGCGACGAGTTATGGCGTTAATGATTCCCTTGTCCATGCAATTGTTGCAGAAAATTGAAATCGCACTTTCTTCACGGCAGTCCTTTATCCTGTTCATAACCAGGAGGAATCTGGCCCAGTAATGATGTACTGTTTCATTGGGCTCTTGCCATATTTGAGATAGATCGCTTATGTTTGGGTGGGCGGGTGGAATTAAGTTCGGAACACCGCCTGATCTGAGGCTCAAAGGCCAAGAAGTTTCCGGATTTGGAAGCTTGGTTTGTTGGATGCTTTCCAACGAATCTGGTCCGATGCCTGACTTTAGGTTCAGTATTTGATTCACGTCCGTCCCTCCGCGGGAATCCGGCATGGAGGGATCGGGAATCCGGACGTAGCTGGTTTTTAACATAGAAGAAGAGTCGCCACATTGTTCCTCTACCACAACAACGTGGTGGGTAGCCTGGGGAGAGTTAATTTCTCTCACATCGGTTTTAAGCCCAATCTGATCGTAGTCTGTAGCAACTCCTAGGGTGGCGATGCGATCCAAGAGCTCGTTTATGGAGGAGAGCTCCATCGGATCTAGCTGCTCGGCAAATTCCGAGCTGACGTGAAGATCGCTTTTGATGACCTGAGAGGTCATCGTCGGAGCGGTGGCCGAACAGGCGGTCATAAGAAAACCACCTAGCAGGATAGTTTGGCCGGCGGCCAAAGCTCCCTTGACGACGACGCCGTCTTTAAAGACGGGAAAAGGCATCCTTCCTGATTGCGACGGCACAGAGGAACTCTCAATGAAAGCACCAATGTCGGTGTCAAAACCGGCGGATCTCGGGTAGGGGGTCCCGAACTGTGCGTCTAGGCGGATGGTAACAGGAGACAAGGGACACGATGTTTTACCCAGGTTCGGGCCCTCTTGATGGAGGTAAACCCTACGTCCTGCTTGATTAATATTGATGATGTGTGTTACAAGAGTAGATCTACCACGAGATCAAGGAGGCTAAACCCTAGAAGCTAGCCTATGGTATGATTGTTGTTCATCCTACGGACTAAAGCCATCCGGTTTATATAGACACCGGAGAGGGCTAGGGTTACACAGAGTCGGTTACAATGGTAGGAGATCTACATATCCGTATCGCCAAGCTTGCCTTCCACGCCAAGGAAAGTCCCATCCGGACACGGGACGAAGTCTTCAATCTTCTATCTTCATAGTCTTGGAGTCCGGCCGATGATGATAGTTCGGCTATCCGGACACCCCCTAGTCCCGGACTCCCTCAGGCACATTGGCCAGACTCGCCATGAAATGTCCACACCGTATAAACTGGCGTAAAACCTCTCTTATGCAAGTGTTTGCCCATTTCATCATCTGTCCTCTTGTGCCAATTATTGCACCCTGCATAGGGGCACCAGGTTGTCCTCTGGCCTTTTGCAAACGCGGTTCTCAGAAACCCTTGTTTTTTTAACCATTCAGTTGTCATGTTTTTCTAACTAGTGTGACTAGTGTACATCTACACACGATCACTCATCTTGCCTAGCTACTGGACACATAAGAAATATATATATAAATTAATCAGCATGTATATATTCTCAGTTAATGGAGTTTGTCACTTTTATTACGTCCATGCAACCTAGACACTAATAGGTAAAGATAGGTCCTAATCCCACCCGAGTATGTGTAGATTGGGTTCGTTTTCCCATGCTCTGCCCCAGATCTGATGCACAATTTCGGCATCACCTCCCCGTTGTTCTCCTGATACACGTCTTGGCAATAAGCAGAGAGGATGTGTACCCGGAGAACAACAGGGAGGCACTGACGAAATTCTACATCGGATCCGGAGCAGAGCATATGGGAAAACGATCCCAATCTAGACATACTCGGGCTGTCCATGGATAACGTTGGACAATTCGAAAGAATCACAGTTATAAATATGCAAATGCATGCATATTTATAGATGTAACCCTTTCAAACGGGAGACGCATAGTGGTCACGCATACTGATAATTGAAGACACCTATAGATAGCAAGTTTCATTGGCACGAAGACCGGAATAGAGCAAATCAAGGGGGGGGGGGAGATGTTATTTGTGCTAACCCACGAATGCAGGGGCGGAGCTCGTTGAACACTAGACCCTCGCAGCAACGACAAACTTCACATTTAAATCTAAAGATGAGTTTCATAGCAATATTGTTTTTTCCGTCAACCTACCTAAATATTTACAACAGGATGAGCGGGTTAGGGGTTCCTCGGTGTTGATAGAACCCTAAATAGCAAATATCATGGATGCAAGATACATGAGGCGCTCGACATTGAACACTAGATCCACGTCCCACAAGTGATCCCAGCGCTCGTCGTCCCGCAACAATAGTTCTGGTGGCTGATGACGGTCGAACACCTTAGCAAATTTGTCTGGCAGCCTTTGCAATGAGGATTAAAGCCAAGTTTTGAACGTTCAAACAACCAAACCAAGTTGAGTCAGTTTGGGTGTTTCAAGTTTCAACACTTAGCTTTCAATCGTCATCTCAGAGGCTGCCAGACAAATTCGCGATAGTGTTCAACCGCCATCGATGCCGAGAAATGTTGCTGCAGACGCAGGACCCCTGTGTTATTTGTGGGACGTGGATGTAGTATTCGACACCTATGGCCACATGTATCTCGCGCTGAAGATACTTGGTATTTAGGGTACCATCGACACCGAGGAACCCCCTAACCCGCTTGTCCCCGGGTAAACTAAATTAGCATGCATTCAATAAGCAAAACTACATCATCTCTTATGTCCGTACATCATCGAATATTATCACGAATACATCTCGAATGGTATCATACATATAGTATCGCTAATACAGCTAGAACCGTAGCGAACGACGGGTATCGATGCGGGCGGTGGACACCCAAAGAGAAGGAACCATCACAGGATCATAGCTCCAGTGAGGTCCATGAAGAACCTGCCATGTCCTCCAACACATCCATGTAGCGACGGACATGCTTGTCCTCCTCGCTGACATGGTGACATACCACCTCCGTGGTGTCCAAAAGCCTCGGCACCGTCACTGGCCCACACGACCGCCACCACAAGGTTCGGGTAAATGACGGGCTGGCTCCTCACCAAGATGCGCCCCCGGAAGGTAGAACCTCCAAGTACCAGCCCAGCGGAGCCCA
Source organism: Triticum aestivum (assembly GCF_018294505.1). Taxonomy (NCBI): domain Eukaryota; kingdom Viridiplantae; phylum Streptophyta; class Magnoliopsida; order Poales; family Poaceae; genus Triticum; species Triticum aestivum. Next base: position 693,496,105 of record NC_057813.1, read on the forward strand.
GTCTCGAACATGACCCCTCTGATCGAGCATGCCTCCTCAGCCGAGTCGACGACGAGGATGCGGGATAGGCATCCTCGATGTCGATGCGGGAATAAATGCTTTAACTAAAAAAATAACAACAAATTTCACATGTTCAAAATAAACCAGAAACTTAACGTAAACTAAATTAATCTAAACCTAAACTAACTAAACTAAACATAAACTAATCTAACTAAACTAAACCTAAACTAAACCAGAATCTTAACCTAACCTAACCTAAACTAAACTAAACTAAACTAAACAAAACGTAAACTAAATTATACTAAACCTAATTAAACTAAATCTAAAAAAATAGAAAAAAATAGTCTCACCAAGGAGTGGCCGGGGCAGCGGGGCGAGCCGACGGGGCGGGGCCAGGTGGCCGGGGCCGGCGCGGACGGGGCGGGTGACCGGGGCGGCGAGGTGTGCCGGGGCGGTGAGGCGGGCTGGGGCAGTGCATCGGGGCGGGGCAGCCGGGGCGGGGCGGCGGCGCGGGGTGATACATCTCCAACATATCTATAATTTATGAAGTATTTATGCTATTATATTATCTATTTGGATGTCTAATGGAATTTATTATACACTTTTATATTATTTTTGGGACTAACCTATTAACCGGAGGCCCAGTCCAAATTGTTGTTTTTTGTCTATTTCAGTGTTTCGCAGAAAAAGAATATCAAACGAAGTCCAAACGGAATGAAACCTTCGGGAGAGTGATTTTTGCAACAAACGTGATCCAGAGGACTTGGAGTGGATGTCAAGAAAGAAGCGAGGAGGCCATGAGGCAGGGAGGCGCGCCTGCCCCCTGTGCGCGCCCCCACCCTCGTGGGCCCCTCGCAGCTCCACCGACCTACTTCTTCCTCCTATATATACCCATATACTCCGAAAACATCCAGGAGCATAGTAGATCGGGAGTTCCGCCGCCGCCAGCCTCTGTAGCCACCAAAAACCAATCGGGACCCTGTTCCGGCACCCTCCTGGAGGAGGGATCCCTCACCGGTGGCCATCTTCATCATCTCGGCGTTTTCCATGACAAGGAGGGAGTAGTTCACCCTCGGGGCTGAGGGTGTGTACCAGTAGCTATGTGTTTGATCTCTCTCTCTCTCTCTCTCTCTCTCTCTCTCTCTCTCTCTCGTGTTCTTGATTTGGCACGATCTTGATGTACCGCGAGCTTTGCTATTATAGTTGGATCTTATGATGTTTCTCCCCCTCTATTCTCTTGTAATGGATTGAGTTTTCCCTTTGAAGTTATCTTATCGAATTGAGTCTTTAAGTATTTGAGAACACTTGATGTATGTCTTGCATGTGCTTATCTATGATGACAATGGGATATTCACGTGATCTACTTGATGTATGTTTTGGTGATCAACTTGCGGGTTTAGTGACCTTGTGAACTTATGCATAGGGGTTGGCTCATGTTTTTGTCTTGACTCTCCAGTAGAAACTTTGGGGCACTCTTTGAAGTACTTTGTGTTGGTTGAATAGATGAATCTGAGATTGTGTGATGCATATCGTATAATCATACTCACGGATACTTGAGGTGACATTGGAGTATCTAGGTGACATTAGGGTTTTGGTTGATTTATGTCTTAAGGTGTTATTCTAGTACGAACTCTAGGATAGATCGAATGGAAAGAATAGCTTCGTGTTATTTTACTACGGACTCTTGAATAGATCAATCAGAAAAAATAACTTTGAGGTGGTTTTGTACCCTACAATAATCTTTTCGTTTGTTCTTCGCTATTAGTGACTTTGGAGTGACTCTTTGTTGCATGTTGAGGGATAGTTATATGATCCAATTATTATATTATTGTTGAGAGAACTTGCACTAGTGAAAGTATGTACCCTATGCCTTGTTTCCTAGCATTGCAATACCGTTTACGCTCACTTTTAGCGCTTGCTACCTTGCTGTTTATATATTTTCATATTACAAATACCTATATCTACCATCCATATTGCACTTGTATCACCATCTCTTCGCCGAACTAGTGCACCTATACAATTTACCATTGTATTGGGTGTGTTGGGGACACAAGAGACTCTTTGTTATTTGGTTGTATGGTTGCTTGAGAGAGCCATCTTCAACCTACGCCTCCCACGGATTGATAAACCTTAGGTCATCCACTTGAGGTAAATTTGCTACTGTTCTATAAACCTCTGTACTTGGAGGCCCAACAACGTCTACAAGAAGAAGGTTGCGTAGTAGACATCAAGCTCTTTTCTGGCGCCGTTGTCGGGGAGGTGAGTGCTTGAAGGTATATCTTTAGATCTTGCAATCGAATCTTTTAGTTTCTTATTTTATCACTAGTTTATTCTATAAGAGAAAACTACAAAAAAATTGGAGTTGAGGGTTCCTCATATGCTTCATCTTTTTAATGTCTTTCGTGAAAATGATGGAAAGGAAAATTGTGCTCAAGTACTAGAAGAAGAATTACATAGAATGCTTGGCAAAAAATATGTGAATGACGAGCATGATTGCAATGTTATTAGTATGAATTCTTTGAATACCCATGATGCTAATGATATGCAAAGATACAAGCTTGGGGAAGCTATGTTTGATAAAGATGATATTTTTTGTCCCCCAAGTTTTGATGAGCAAATTTATTATGATGAAAGCATGCCTCCTATTTATTATGATTATTGTGATGACACGTATGCTATAAAGAATAATGAGAACCATGAAACTTGTCACCTTGATTTTAATTTTTAATTGGATTATGCTTCACATGATAGTTATTTTGTTGAGTTTGCTCCCACTACTATTGATGAGAATAAATTTCTTATGTGGAGAGTAGTAAAATTTCTATGCAAGTAGATCATGAAAAGAATGCTTTATGTGATGATTATATTGTTGAATTCATTCATGATGCTACTGAAAATTATTATGAGGGAGGAATATATGCTTGTAGGAGTTGCAATGATATCAAGTTTCCTCTCTATGTGCTTAAAGTTTTAAAGTTATACTTGTTTTGCCTTCCTATGCTAGTTGATTATTGTTCCCATAAGTTGTTTGCTCACAAAATCCCTATGCATAGGAAGTGAGTTAGACTTAAAGGTGCTAGTCATATTCTTCATGATGCTCTCTTTATGTTTCAATTCTTATCCTTTTACGTGAGCATCATTGAAATCATGATGCCTAGCTAGGGTCGTTAAACGATAGCGCTTGTTGGGAGGCAACCCAATTTTATTTTATTTCCTTTGCTTTTGCTCCTGTTTAGTAATAAATAATTCATCTAGCCTCTGGTTAGATGTGGTTTTATATTTTAATTAGTGTTTGTGCCAAGTAGAACCTTTGGGAAGACTTGGGTGATGTCTTTATGATCTTGCTGTAAAAATCATAAACTTTACCACTCACGAGATTAGCTGCCATTTTTTACTGGAGAGTGCTTTTAGGTTGATTCTTTTTGCATATGATTAATAGACAAATTCATCAAGTTCACCAATTTATTTTAGATTTTTGGAGTTACAGAAGTATGCGTTTAATACAGATTGATACAGACTGTTCTGTTTTTGACAGATTCTGTTTTCATTGTGTTGTTTGCTTATTTTGATGAATCTATGAGTAGTATCAGAGGGTATGAACCATAGAGAAGTTGGAATACAGTAGGTTTAATACCAATATAAATAAATAATGATTTGATTACGGTACCTTAAAGTGGTGGTTTGTTTTCTTGTACTAACGGAGCTCATGAGATTTTCTGTTGAGTTTTGTGTTGTGAAGTTTTCAAGTTCTAGGTGAAGTTTCGATGGACTATGGAATAAGGAGTGGAAAGAGCCTAAGATTGGGGATACCAAAGGCACCCCAAGGTAATGTTCAAGGACAACCAAGAGCCAAACTTGGGGATGCCCCGGATGGCATCCCCTCTTTTGTCTTCGTTCATCAGTAACTTTACTTGGAGCTATATTTTTATTCACCACATGATCTGTGTTTTGCTTGGAGCATTATTTTATTTTGTTAGTATTTGCTTTCTATTATTTATAATAATGTTTTGCATCTCTATTTTCAATAAAAATGTCAATGATAGCCTTTACCATGCTTATTTTGCAAGTATACTTGTTGCTGTTTGAAAACAGAAAGTTTATCGATGTTGCAAAAATTCCCTAGAAAAGTCAGAATATGATAAATTGTTGAAACTTTTTGCAAAATAAGATCTGATAAATTTTATACAGTGTAGTGTTTTTCTCGTAATGTTTGGAGTTAGGGAAGTATGATGAATCTTGCATTCTTTACAGACTATACTGTTTTGGCAGATTGCTGTTATGTTTGTATTGGTTGCATATGTTTGCTTGTTTAATGATTCTATTTGAGGATAGGAGTATTAAATATGCAGAGAAATTTAGTATGCAATGTTTAATAATAATTTTAGTGATTTTTTACAGTAGAAAACGATAAGGTTTTTGCATTGGTTTATACTAACTTATCTCACGAGTTCTTGTTGAGTTTGGTGTGGATGAAGTTTTTGAGATTTAGGGAAACCGAGATACAAAAGGAATTAAGAAGATGCAAAAGTTCAAGATTGGGGATGCCCAAGGCACCCCAAGATAATATTCTAAGAACTCTCAAGCATCTAAGCTTGGGGATGCCCCGATAGGCATCCCACCTTTCTTCTTCGACAATTATCGGTTAGTATTGGTTGGGCCTAAGTTTTTGCTTCTTCACATGATGAGTGATATCCTTGAAATGTCGTTTTGTTGTGTTTTGCTTGCTATTTGAATAATATCCCAAGATCTGAAATTCTTAAATGAGAGAGAGTCTTCACATAGCTACATAATTATTTAACTACTCCTTGATCTTCACTTATATCTTTTTGGAAGTAGTTTGTCATTTACTCGTGTGCTTCACTTATATCCTATGAGTAAATGGTTCAATGATTTGAATATCATAAATCTAAAATTCTATATGTTTCATATGCTTATCCCATGGGGAGTAATGACTTCACATATCACTACATGAAACAACTAATTTGCCGACAGGAGGCGTCTTTGCCGTCTGCTTTTCATCGGGCAGACGACAAAGAAAAGATTTGCCATCATAAACAGATGGAAAAGAAATACTAACGGCAAAATAGACTTTATCGTCTGCGAAAAAATACACAGATGGCAAAGAGCTCACTTTGCCGTCTGCAAAAAGAATACAAACGGCTAAGGTCTTTGCCTTCTGCGTTTTTTATTACAGACGACAAAGAGCATACTTTGCCATCTACAATATAAAATACAGACAACAAAGATATTTGCCGTTTGCGTTTTATATTACAGACGGTAAAGTACGCACTTTGCCGTCTGTAATATAAAACGCAGACGGCAAAGAAGAAACACATCTCGCGGATCGATCTCCTGGATCGATGAGGTGTCACGATCTGAACCAAACATTGTGTCCCAGATCTCTCTGTCCCACGCCCTCACGTTCTCCCTCTCTGCCAACCGAACGGCATGGCCCCACCCATCCACGAGACAAAGTCAGAACGCCCATGCATGTGCCCCCTCCCATGCTACCCGCCCGTGCCCAAGATGCCCCCGCCCATGCTACCTACAACACCGCCGACGCATCACCGTCGCGCGCCTCTGCCGCCTCTTGTGCACCCCCTCGCCCAGGAGGTCTGCCGCCGGAGCTCGCACCTCCTGCCCCGACGCTCCTCGTCCAGGCGGACACCAGCGCCGGCACACCGGCCAGGCAGGCACCATGTGCCGGCTAGGCGGGCACCATGCGCCGGCCAGGTAGGCACTACATGCCGGCCAGCGACCACCTTTGACCTCTGCTGCGAGAGAAGGGCGCCTCCCCTTGCGCGTCCAGCCTCGTCCCTGTCCCGAGTGCTTGTTTGTGTCTCTTCTCCGGACCCCTCGCCGGACTCCGCCCCTCGCCGGACTCTGCCGCGGCCGCTCCTCCCTGTTCCCACCATGGCCTCCCCTCAACCGACCCTGCTGCGGCCGAGCCTCCCCAACCTCCTCCTCGCTGGACTACGCCGCGGCTGACACTCACAGAGACCCGCCGCAACCATCCCTCGCCGGACCCCGACATGGCTGCACCTCGCCGGACCCCGCCGCACCCGAGCCACCCCTCGCCGGAACCCACCGTGCCTGAGCCTCCCCAACATCCTCCTCTCTTCCCCGAGCACCAGAGCTCCCCTAGGAGTGGTAGTGATTGCCAGAGTTGGCTACTCCGGCGACCAACGAAGCAGCAGCTGCCATCCTCTCTGCTTCCTTTCTTCCCGAGCTCACCAGAGCAGCAGCGGGCGCCCTCTGAACGCTTCGACTGATTTTTTTAAACAAAAAATAACCTTTGCCGTCTGTATTTTAGTATTGATGAAGGCAAAGAAAACTTTTTGACTGACGGTAAAGATCATATGATTTACCGTCTGTTATTTCTAAGGTAGACGACGAAGCAGATTTGGCTGACCGCAAAATCTTTGCCGTATTTCCGATAAAAAGCAGATGAAAAAGTTTTCTTTGCCGTCTGATTTTGCCGTCTTCTTCCTAACGGCAAAATCTTTGCCGTCTGGATTTAGGTCTTTGCCGTCTGTGATCCACAGACGGCAAATTATATGTTTCCTGTAGTGTATAAGAAGTAGAGGTGGTAAATTTATTGAAGGTTAGCAAACACTGTATTGGTCACTTGAACAATTCATGAAAGAATATTGAAGGAAGAGAGCTTTCACATATAAATATACTATCTTGGACATTTTTTGTAATTGTTAGCACTCATTAAAATATGACATGCTAAAAAGTTGATATTGGACAAGGAAGACAACTTAATGGGTTATGTTTTCCTATATCCGAGACATTATATTGTCTTGGATCATCCAACATGTTGGGCTTGCCTTTACCTCTCATGCTAGCCAAATTCTTTGCACCATGTAGAAATACTACTTGTGCTTCCAAACATCCCTTAAACCAGTTTTTCCATGAGAGTCCACCATACCTACCTAAGGATTGAGTAAAATCCTTCAAGTAAGTTGTCATCGGTGCATGCAATAAAAATTGCTCTCTAAATATGTATGATCTATTAGCGCGAAGTAAATAAGCTTTATACGAACTTGTGATGGGGAAGAAATAAAAGCGACAGACTGCATAATAAATGTCTTTATCACAAGCGGCAATATAAAGTGACGTTCTTTTGCATTAAGATTTTGTGCATCCAACCATAAAATCGCATGACAACCTCTACTTCCCTCTGTGAAGGGCCTATCTTTTACTATTATCTTCTACCCTTATGCAAGAGTCATGGTGATCACCACCTTTCCTTTTTTCCCTTTTCCTTTGGCAAACACTTTGTGTTGGAGCGATCTGGATATATATATCCACTTGGATGTAGGCTTTCATAAATTATTATTGTTGACGTTACCCTTGAGGTAAAAGGTTGGGAGGCAAAACTATAAGCCCCTATCTTTCTATGTGTCTGATTAAAACTTTGAATCCATAAATATCATGTGAGTGTTAGCAATTGTGAAAGACTATATGATAGTTGATGTGGGATTTGCTAAATCAAAGCTCTTACATAGACCCTTCCTGAAAATAAGATGAATCGCAATTGTTTGACGACTGAAGACATAGTTTGCTAGTTTTCAAGAAAGTTTATGGTCTATGCTTTAACATGTGAATATCTTGTTATTTGATCATGAGAAGTTTTATGAGATGAGCTACTGTTATGGCATATAATGATGCTAGAAAACGTGATTGAAATTATCATTGATCAAATTTTGCACCTGCTAGCATTCACACTTCATAAATTATTTCTTTTATCATTTACCTACTCAAGGACGAGCAGGAATTAAGCTTGGGGATGCTGATACGTCTCCAACATATCTATAATTTATGAAGTATTCATGCTATTATATTATCTGTTTGGATGTTTAATGGGCTTTATTATACACTTTTATATAATTTTTGGGACTAACCTATTAACCGGAGGCCCAGTCCAAATTGCTATTTTTTGTCTATTTTAGTGTTTCCCAGAAAAGGAATATCGAAAGGAGTCCAAACGGAATGAAACCTTCGGGAGAGTGATTTTTCGAACAAACGTGATCTAGAGAACTTGGAGTGGACGTCAAGAAAGAAGCGAGGAGGCCACGAGCCAGGAGGCGCGCCCCCACCCTCGTGGGCCCCTCGCATCTCCACCGACTTACTTATTCCTCCTATATATACCCATATACTTCGAAAACATCCAGGAGCACAATAGATTGGGAGTTCCGCCGCCACAAGCCTATGTAGCCACCAAAAACCAACCGGGACCCTGTTCCGGCACCCTGCCGGAGGGGGGATCCCTCATCGATGGCCATCTTCATCATCCCGGCGCTCTCCATGACGAGGAGGGAGTAGTTCACCCTCGGGGATGAGGGTATGTACCAGTAGCTATGTGTTTGATCTCTCTCTCTCTCTCTCGTGTTCTTGATTTGGCACGATCTTGATGTACCGCCAGCTTTGCTATTATAGTTGGATCTTATGATGTTTCTCCCCCTCTATTCTCTTGTAATGGATTGAGTTTTCCCTTTGAAGTTATCTTATCGGATTGAGTCTTTAAGGATTTGAGAACACTTGATGTATGTCTTGCATGTGCTTATCTGTGGTGACAATGGGATATTCAGGTGATCTACTTGATGTATGTTTTGGTGATCAACTTGCGGGTTCAGTGACCTTGTGAACTTATGCATAGGGGTTGGCACACATTTTTGTCTTGACTCTCCGGTAGAAACTCTGGGGCACTCTTTGAAGTACTTTGTATTGGTTGAATAGATGAATCTGAGATTGTGTGATGCATATCGTATAATCATACCCACAGATACTTGAGGTGACATTGGAGTATCTAGGTGACATTAGGGTTTTGATTGATTTGTGTCTTAAGGTGTTATTCTAGTACGAACTCGAGGATAGATCAAACGGAAAGAATAGCTTCGTGTTATTTTACTACGGACTCTTGAATAGATCGATCAGAAAGAATAACTTTGAGGTGGTTTTGTACACTACAATCATCTCTTCGTTTGTTCTCCACTATTAGTGACTTTGGAGTGACTCTTTGTTGCATGTTGAGGGATAGTTATATGATCCAATTATGTTATTATTGTTGAGAGAACTTGCACTAATGAAAGTATGAACCCTAGGCCTTGTTTCCTAGCATTGCAATACCGTTTACGCTCACTTTTATTGTTTGCTACCTTGCTGTTTTTATATTTTCAGATTTTAATACCTATATCTACCATCCATATTGCACTTGTATCACCATCTCTTCGCCAAACTAGTGCACCTATACAATTGACCATTGTATTGGATGTGTTGAGGACACAAGAGACTCTTTGTTATTTGGTTGCAGGGTTGCTTGAGAGAGACCATCTTCAATCTACGCCTCCCACAGATTGATAATTCTTAGGTCATCCACTTGAGAGAAATTTGCTGCTGTCCTACAAACCTCTGCACTTGAAGGCCCAACAATGTTTACAAGAAGAAGGTTGTGTAGTAGACATCACGGGGTTGGGATGGGAAGGGAGAGAGAGGTGGAGAGAGGGCGAGGGCGATGACGTTTTGTTAGATAGGGCACAACTCTTTGCCGTCCACTAGCAGACGACAAAGAGACTAGCTAGCGGATGGCAAAGAAAGTGGCCGTTAGGTGGCTTTCGCCAGCGGTCCACTCTGCCTCTTTGTCGTCTGCTAGCGGACGACAAAGGTTCTATGCCATCAATAGCTGGCGGTAAAGATTAGGCGGACGACAAACAATTTCTTTGCCGTCAGCTGCTTCTTTGCCGCCCGTTTTCTTCAAGCTGATGGCAATGACCCTCTTTGCCATAAGCTAGCTAATGGCAAAGAACTAGCTGACGGCAAAAGTTCCTGATTCAGTAGTGATTACCAGACGGTGACCTCGACATCAGGGACAGAATTAGTGCCCTTCATAATCTCCTCCACAAGCGTCGGAACTTGCAACGTGTCCCTAGGTGGAGTAGTACCTGCAAATAAACAGAAAATGGGGTAATCAGATCAATGAGGTAAGCTAGGCAAAAGAACAGGATCCTGACTCCAAGCTGAGGCTCCGGCAGCGGTGCTTGCCGCGATGGTCATCCCTCCCGTCGTTAGAGGCCCTAGGATGCCTCCGCTCGTGGTCATCCTCCTTCTCGTCGTTGGAAGCCGTAAAGCGCCTCATCAGGCGGCCGTCCTCCTTCTCCCCGTAAATCACAGCGCGTGAGCGCGGGGGGTCGTCAACCTTATTGGGCTTGGGGACCCTGTTGTCTTCCGAGGGCTTGGTGTCGCGCCGGCGCTGGCGGTCCGGGTCAAGCGGGGAAGGCATTCGCGTGGCGACCCGGTGGTCCGTGATGTCTACTATGCAACCTTTTCCTTGTAGACGTTGTTGGGCCTCCAAGTGCAGAGGTTTGTAGGATAGTAGCAAATTTCCCTCAAGTGGATGATCTAAGGTTTATCAATCCATGGGAGGTGTAGGTGAAGATGGTCTCTCTCAAACAACCCTGCAACCAAATAACAAAGAGTCTCTTGTGTCCCCAACACACCCAATACAATTGTAAATTGTATAGGTGCACTTGTTCGGCGAACAGATGATAATACAAGTGCAATATGGATGGTAGATATGAGTATTTGTAATCTGAAAATATAAAAACATCAAGGTAACAAGTAATAAAAGTGAGCGTAAACGGTATTGCAATGCTAGGAAACAAGGCCTAAGGCTCATACTTTAACTAGTGCAAGTTCTCTCAACAATAATAACATAACTGGATCATATAACTATCCCTTGACATGCAACAAAGAGTCACTCCAAAGTCACTAATAGCAGAGAACAAACCAAGAGATTATTGTAGGGTACGAAACCACCTCAAAGTTATCCTTTCTGATCGATCTATTCAAGAGTCCGTAGTAAAATAACACGAAGCTATTCTTTCCGTTCGATCTATCATAGAGTTTTTACTAGAATAACACCTTAAGAAACAAATCAACCAAAACCCTAATGTCACCTAGATACTCCAATGTCACCTCAAGTATCCGTGGGCATGATTATACAATATGCATCACACAATCTCAGATTCATCTATTCAACCAACACAAAGTAATTCAAAGAGTGCCCCAAAGTTTCTACCGAAGAGTCAAGACGAAAACGTGTGCCAACCCCTATGCATAAGTTCACAAGGTCACTGAACCCGCAAGTTGATCAACAAAACGTAGATCAGGTAGATCACGTGAACATCCCATTGTCACCACAGGTAAGCACATGCAAGACATACATCAAGTGTTCTCAAATTCTTAAAGACTCAATCCGATAAGATAACTTCAAAGGGAAAACTCAATCCATTACAAGAGAGTAGAGGGGGAGAAACATCATAAGATCCAACTATAATAGCAAAGCTCGTGATACATCAAGATCGTGCCAAATCAAGAACATGAGAGAGAGAGAGAGAGATCAAACACATAGCTACTGGTACATACCCTCAGCCCCGAGGGTGAACTACTCCCTCATCATGGAGAGCATCGGGATGATGAAGATGGCCACCGGTGAGGGATCCCCCTCCGACAGGGTGTTGGAACAGGGTCCCGGTTGGTTTTTGGTGGCTACAGAGGCTTGCGGCGGCGGAACTCCCGATCTATGGCGCTCCTTGATGTTTTCGGGTTATATGAGTATATATAGGCGAAAGAAGTCGGTCAGGGGAGCCACGAGGGGCCCACGAGGGTGGGGGGCACGCCCAGGGGGTTAGGGCACGCCCTGGACCCTCGTGGCCACCTCGTTGCTTCCCTGACGTCTACTCCAAGTCTCTTGGATTGCGTTTGGTCCAAAAATAACTCCCCAAAGGTTTCATTCCGTTTGGACTCTGTTTGATATTCCTTTTCTGTGAAACACTGAAATAGGCAAAAAACAACAACTTGGACTGGGCCTCCGGTTATTAGGTTAGTCCCAAAAATAATATAAAAGTGTATAATAAAGCACATTAAACATCCAAAAAAGATTATATAATAGCATGAACACTTTGTAAGTTATAGATACCTTGGAGACGTATCAGTCCGCTGGAGGGCAGCACCATGCCCAATGGTGTCCCGACGCGGGAAGGCTGCGGCGGGTGTGGGAACCTGACGCGCCGCCATGTCCCATGCCGTTGTATCAGCATGGAAGGTGGAGAGGATCGGGAGGAGGCAGGTTGGGGAGTAGCTTTGCTACACGCACGGGGACATGGCAACAGACTATTACGGGGAAGCTGAGCTAGAATCATTTAGTTGGAAGAAATCAAGACGGAGGGACCCACACCCCTTGAAAATCAGGGGGTGGAGATTAGTTAATGAAGAGAAGCCCCGTAATAGTCTGTAAAGGTCCGTTGATATAGAATTTTTGGGTCGGGAGGGGTGGTGTTCGTTTAGGTTATCCAACGACACACATCGGTCCAAATGGGCTATCCTCGGTTGGTTAGATGGCACTAGTAGAAAAGTGACCTTTATTTTCGGTTCGTAAGGACCTTTAGTCCCGGTTCTATAACCGGCACTAAAGGGTGGGGACTAAAGGTCCCCCCTTTAGTCCCGGTTCAGCACGACCCGGGACCAAAGGCCCACCACGTGGCACGAGCCCGCCTCGAGGGCTAGAGGACCTTTAGTCTCGGTTGGTAACACCAACAAGGACTAAAGTTTTTTTTTTTGATTTTTTTGAATTTTTTTGAATTATTTCCTGATTTTTCAAATTTCTGAATTATTTGATGATTTAATCTCTAATCACCCCTCATCATTGCTCAAGTGTGGAGCACTTATTCCAAATCGACTAACTTGCCGGCCGATCACCCATCCTATCACTACTCCAGCCTGAGCATGCTTAACTTCCAAGTTCTATTGCCCCTAGTTTCCAAGTCTGTATTTGTTGTTTACCTGACAATAGTAAGCTATCAATTTTATTAACCCTCAGGAGTTTAACTTGAGCATGAAGTCACACGTTTCACCTTTTGACTTTGAAACTATTATTTAAAAAATAATAATTATTTAGTAACACTAATATTTTTGAATAAGTAGTTTGACCACAATTTGATCAGATTTGACCATAGTTTGACCAAAATTCAAAAAAACTATAATAATTATTTAGTAACACTAATATTTCTTGAATAAGTACTTTGACCATAGTTTGACCGGATTTAACAAATTGAAAAACCCTGAAATTTGAGCATAACTTTTTTTCCTTTAAGAATTTGAGGATTCAAAAAAATTTGCAAAACAGCCTATGACCGTCGAATTCGGATGCGAATTTTCGTGCTGAACGTTTTGATATATTATGCGTTTTTATCGACATCGTATGCAAAAAGATATGGTCGTTTTACTTTTTCATAACACTTTTTTGCAAAACATGTTGAAATTTATGTTTTTAAATTTCCCTAACTACTAGATGTAGTAACATACCTACATCTCGAAGGATTTTAATTTTTGAAATTTTTATCATTTTCTTTTGTTTTTTTCAAAAC